>NC_133657.1:124236044-124499817 GCF_009905375.1 Apium graveolens
GAAAAGCATAAGTAGTCTGAGGTACCTTTGTTTCAGCAGCTTCAGAACTGCTCTCAGCACTTTCTTTATCAGCATTTGCCATCAATGCATAGTTTTCCTCACTTTCAGAGTCTGAGGTGTCTGTCCAGCTTTTCTGCTTTGTGACAAGAGCCTTGCCTTTGTCACCCTTTACCTTCTTGCAGTCAGGAGATATGTGGCCTTTCTCACCACAGTTATAGCATTTAACATTGGTGTAATCTCCTCTGTCAGACTTTCCTCCTCTGCCTTTAGATCTTCTGAAATTCTTCTTATCAGAACTTATGCCTTTCCTGGAAAACTTCTTTCCCTTCCTGAACTTCCTGTATGCAATCTTTGTGATTCCTTTCACCATAAGAGCACACAGCTTCATCATCTCCTCATCAGCATCAGTCTCAGGCAAGCTTTCAGAATCTGAGTCATCATCACTCTCAGAACTTGATGACTCAGTATCAGACTTTATGAAAAGAGCTTTACCCTTGTCTTTCTTTGAGGAAGCTGCTTTGGGGAATTCTTCTTCAGCCTTAAGAGCAACTGTCCTTGGCTTTCCTCCTTTCCTCTTGCTTCTTTGTTCCATCTCCAGCTCATGAGTCTTGAGCATTCCATAGATTTCATCAAGAGTTGTTTCATCAAGATTGTAGTTGTCTCTTATTGTTGTTGCCTTCAAATCCCAGCATTCAGGAAGAGCTAACAGGAACTTAAGGTTTGAATCTTCAAGATAATACTCTTTATCAACCAATGACAAATCATTCAAAAGTTTGATAAATCTATCATATAAATTATTCAATGACTCATTAGTCTTTGAGTCAAAGTGTTCATACTCTTGAGTGAGTATTGTCTTCCTGTTCTTCTTAATTGTGTCAGTTCCCTGACACCTTATTTCCAGAGCATCCCATATCTCCTTAGCAGTCTTGCAGTTGATTACCCTGTTTGACATTACATTATCAATGGCACTATGCAGTAAGTGTCGTACCTTAGCATCCTTAGCAATTGATGCTATGTTTTCAGCAGTATAATCACTCTTTTCTTTTGGTACGGTCTTTGCTGCTTCACCTGCAACTGCAACAGCAAGCTTGGTTGGTTTGTGAGGGCCTTCCTTGATTCTATCAAGGTATTCTGGATCTGCTGCTTCCAGGAACATGGTCATCCTTACCTTCCATATGGGATATTCAGATGGTCTCAGTATGGGAACTCTGATGGTCTCATACCGACTCTAAATTTGTGTTTTTGGTGATTCCTCAGTTTTGGTAGGCTTAGTTGGAGTTTCTGTGTCCGACATGATTATGTTTGGATCTTTAACTGTATGCATGTTAACAGATATGCTCTGATACCAATTGTTAGGTCACACACACACTATAGAGGGGGTGAATACAGTGTATAGTACACTCAAATCGAACTTTAAGAACTTAAGTAACAGAAAACAAACTTTATTGAAACAATAAACTCTGTTACAGTATGGAACTGTTACCTCTCAGTGACGAACAAATATCACGAGAGCTGCTAGGGTTACAATGAATAATCTTCTCTAATAATGATAACACTTATAGTGTAAACCCTATGTCTGTGTTTATATACTATACAGTTACAAGATAATCGCTAATTGATATGGAATATAATTCTGCTTCCTAAAATATATCAATCAGATATCTTTTCTTCCAAGTATTCCATTCTTTATAGAATTCCTTCTTCATGCATATCTCTTCTTATGTTTATCTTGATCTTCTTTCCTTTAATCAGCTACTGTCCTTATCTGATTGTCCTTCAGCACTTAAGTTCTGATATTTATCTTCTGATGATTATCTCCTGATAACATAAGTACTGATATCCTTAAGTCCTGACTTCCAGTATAAGTACTGATCAACAGTTAAGTACTGATTTATCCTGTTCAAGTAAGATCTGAAAGCTAAACATAAAACATATTAGCCATGACATTATCAAATATATCTAACAATTTATTTCACAAATAAATAATTATTAGCCATTATTAATTAATTCCTCCACCATAAAATCATTCTCTTTTTATGGTGTGACCCTGTAGGTTCAATATTAAGCCGGTAGTAGAAATAAATAATAATAAAACTATTTTATCATTATTTATATAAATTCTCTAATTTATTAAATATGATTAATTAATTAATCACATTTATTCTACATCGTGAGGGATACTTCTCAGCATATCGCGACTATCCGGATAATATGAATTCACTGCTTAGAATACCAAGAACCTATTCAGTGAATAGTTACCGTACAATAAACTCCTTCTACCCTACAATGTCCCGATTAAATACAAGGCATGGATCTCGTGTCAAGCCTATCTAATTCAATCACTTGCTTACCATTTACTATGCGTAGTTCTATGCAAATTAGAAACTCCTTTCTAATTTCATTCACTCTGGTCAGAGATTCCTGAACTAGCATAAGTGGATCAGCCTTGAACATTCGCTTCCTTCACTGGAAGGGGTAGATCCTTTATTGATCATACACTATCTTCGTGTACAAATTCCTATACCCAGTAGAGCCCTAATCATTGTCCCCAGAGACTAAGAACTAAACCAAAGCATAGTTCAGTGTACACAAGATGACTATGATGACCTCAAGTCTAAGGATACTTGTAAAATTATCACTATGTGAACAACTGCTGACACGTGAGTGAACTCCATCAGTTGTTCAGCTGTGCGAGTCATGTTCAGTGAACTTATTCTATAATAAGCACCTACATACTAGCTATAGTGTCACCACACAAATGTCAATGAGAACAGACATCCTTCATAATGAAGCAAGCATAGTATGTACCGATCTTTGCGGATTATTAATTACCAGTTAGTAATCCTACGACCAGGAACTATTTAAGTTTAGAGTTTTCATCTTTTAGGTCTCACTATTATGATCTCATCATAATCCATAAAAAGCTTTACTCTAAAATATGGTATATCTTATTTAAACACTTAAATAGATAGAGCCCGTAATAAAAACAAAACAAGTCTTTTATTAATATCAATGAAATCAAAACAGATTACACAGGAAGTTATTCCTAAATCCTAATTCATGATTGGACTTAGGACATATTCCTTTCAATCTCCCACTTGTACTAAAGCCAATCACTCTGGTATCTAATACCCATCTTGTATTTATGACGATCAAAGTGACTTTCATAAAGTAGCTTTGTGAGTGGGTCTGCTATGTTGTTATGTGTGTCAACTCTAATTCAATACAATACAAGAAATGTTACCGCGCTCCCACTAACCCTTTTGTAGACGCATGGTTCATATTCGTTTTTGATAAAATCAAACTCTTTGATTGTCTCATCAAAACGAATGTTCCATCTTTCGAGAAGCTTGCTTTAAACCACATATGGTTCGCAGCAGCTTACACACTAGGTTTTCATTTCTCTTGGAAATAAAACCATCTGGCTATTTGCCAGATCTCATAGTCGTAGTAAGCAGCAATCGCAAGCAAAATCTGAACTGATTATAACAGGGCTACAAGTAAAAGGTTTCATCAAAGTCAATCCATTGCCTTTGTTTGAATCCTTTTGCCACAAGCCTGGCCTTATAGGTCTCCACCTGGCCATCTGCTATAATCTATCTTTTGTATACCGTATACATAGATTCCATTCTGGATTTCATGGCACTATGCCATTTCTCTGAGTCAACACTACTCATAGCCTCATTATAGGTCACAGGGTCGTCATCATCAATGATCGACAACTCATTGTCATTCTCAATGACAAGGCCATATTACCTCTCAGGTTGGCGAGACACTCTCCCTGACCTACGAATGGGCTGTTCCACAGAAGGTTGTTAGTCAGAACAGGTGTTTCCACTTGATCCGTAGTAGTTTGTGCTTCTTGAACTTCATCAAGTTCAATTTTGCTCCCACTGTTTCCTTCAAGGATAAACTCCTTTTCCAAGAAGGTAGCATGTCTGGAGACAAACACCCGATGATCGGTATAAAAGTAATACCCTAAAGTCTCTTTAGGATATCCCACAAAACTACATTTTACGGATCGAGATTCCAGCTTATCTGGGTCAACTTTCTTGACATAAGCTGGACATCCCCAAATCTTAACGTATTTAAGACTCGGTTTCCTTTCTTTCCATATCTCATACGAAGTTTGAGGAACAGATTTGGAAAGCACCTTATTCAGTAAATATGCTGAGGTTTCCAATGTATAACCCCATAGGAATACTGGAAGATTTGCATAGCTCATCATGGACCGAACTATGTCTGACAAAGTTCGATTTCTCCTTTCAGATACCAATCTGGAGGAGTCCACTGGGAGACTATACCATTTACTTTGAGATAATCTAGAAATACTCCATTCAAGTATTCACCACCTCGATCTAATCGAAGAATTATAATACTATGTTTGGTTTGTTTCTCCACTTCATACTTATACTCTTTGAACTTTTCAAAGGCTTCAGACTTGTGTTTCATCAAACACATATCCGAATCTAGATCTATCATCTATGAAAGTAATGAATTATGAAAATCCACCCATGGCTTGCGTAGACATTGGTCCACATACATCTGTGTGTACCATTTCTAGCAAATTTGTTGCCCTCTCTCCATGTCTACTAAATGGAGACTGTAGTGCCACAATGAAGTGAGATTTTCATCATCCCTTTTCTTTTATTAGTTTGTTCAATCTGAAGTAAATTATGTCACATTTATACAGACCATTATTTAAAGTACCACATCCATAAAGAATATTATCTCTAAGAATAGAACATTCATTATTCTCAATAATAAATGAAAATCCAGCCAAGTCTAACGTGGGAATAATATTCCTCACAATCGAGGGAACAAAATAACAATTATTTAAAATAATAGTCTTGCCCGTAGGCATATGTAAATGAAATGATTCTACATCTTCAGCAACAACTCTTGCTCCATTTCCCATCAGTAGAATCACCTCCTCTTCCTCAAGAGTCCTACTTCTCCTTGGTTCCTGCAACAAATTGCAGATTTGAGAACCACAGGCGGTATCTAATACCTAAGTAGAAATTTGATTTAATGACATATTCACTTCTATCATGAACATACCTGAATCAGAAGCGGTAGTCTCACTACCCTTCTTCTTCTTCAATTCTGCAAGGTAAACCTTGCAGTTCCTCTTCCAGTGCCCCACCTTGTTACAGTGAAAGCAAACAACTTTGCTCTTGGGGTCTTCAGCTTTTGGTGGAACCGATTTTTCTTCACCTACTTTCTTCTTCTTGGAAGAGTTCCTCTTCCTTTTCTTAGGATTGAAACCTTCACCAATTAGAAGAACGGAACTCTTCTTAGGGGGCAAATTCGATTCCGCAGTCTTCAACATGTTGTGGAGTTCAGGCAGGCTGACATCCAACTTATTCATGTGAAAGTTCACAACAAACTGCGAGAACGAACTCGGAAGCGATTGCAAGACCAAGACTTGGCTCAGCTCCCCATCCATGGCAAAACCAAGTTGTCCAAGACGTTCAATCAAATTGATCATCTTAAGTACATGGTCATTCACAGATGATCCCTCAGACATCCTACAACCGAACAGCTCCTTCGATATCTCATATCGAGCTGTCCTCCCTGCCACATCATACAACTCTTGTAGATGCATGAGGATAGTGTGAGCATCCATATGCTCATGTTGCTTCTGTAGCTCAATGTTCATGGAAGCTAGCATGATGCATTGAGCAACATTTGCATCATCTATCCACTTACGATACACAACATGTTCATCATTATGTGCATCACTAGCAGGTTTAGTAGGCTTAGGTGAGTCAATCACGTATTCCAGCTTCTCAATCCTGAGAACAATTCTCAAGTTTTGAAGCCAGTCAGCATAATTAGGACCAGTCAATTTGTGAGCATCTAGTATGCTCCTGAGTGATAGTGCAGAAGACATAACGTACAAAGTAAATCTGTAAATGATAAACACATAACAACACTTAGCAAATATTCGATTTCATTTCAAAACACTATATGAATCGGGTCTTTATTCATAAGTGGCTCCCACTAGTTTATCTAATTTATTCAACCCCCTACGTGAAAAATTAAGCATTCATAATGCTAGTGGGAATAGGGATCCTACATTCCATTACACAACCCCGGCTGTGGCACGAAACGCCATGTAATGTTCAATAGGCAGACAACTCTTGTCAATTACATCTAATGTTACTCCCTAATCAAACTTTAGCCTCTTGAATAATTGAGTCACGGCTGTGGCACGACAAACTCAATATTCTAAGTCAAGTCTAACCCAACATTCCGTACAATTGAATCAGTCCCCAAAGGCCCACGGATGTGGCACGTAACGACCTTTAGATTCTTATTCAATGTACACATCTCTATGTAATAGACAAGTATTTCTTATTTCGAAATCAAAGCCCTCGGCTGTGGCACGAAACGACAATGATTCAAAAATAAGAACTACTTTTCTATCATGTTGGAAGGCTATGACCGACACAAGCCCGTTGTGTCATTGGCCAATTACTACTTGATATTATTTAATTTTAGAGGGATTATATTACGTTACAATCATAATCATATTATAAAGAGATTCTTCCTTTTAAATTAAATATTTCAAATCAATAATCAATAATCAGATGATTCCCAGATCGGGTGGAGCATTGTCAAGAGGCGTCACTTAATAACCCTTTCTTACAGATAGAAATCTGTTGTTGACAGAATCATCCTTTCTCTCATATCGAAAATTCATATTCAATTACGTGTTTCATAAACACAAGAATCTCATGATTGTATTCATAATATTGTTATTAAGGTTATGAAACAATTTCACTATACTAGGTTGTCTAACAAACGCCTTATGTTCATTTAAGTTCACCTAAATCTATCATCGCATGATAAACTAAGCATATATCACATATATAAACATGAATAAACATCAAGGTAGGCATGTTACATCATCTAGCACATTAGTCTAAGCATTATACATCTCTATGTATCACATGAAGCATTTAAAAGCAATTAAAACAGTCAAAAAAAGCTTTAAAACACTTCATAGAAATATAAACAGTTCAAAACTTTTATATAAACTAAAATTGATCACTCCATTAGATCCGTCTCGGAAAAACGAATCAAATGGTATATTGCACACCCAAAACGGAGTTACGAAACTCCCAGAAAATCAATTTTAATGTAAACAGTCGGGCTGTAACGCATTACAGGAACGCATTACAAGCCCTGTAACGCATTCCGGTGATGCGTTACAACCCTTTTAACCAATTAAAAGGTGTAACGCATTCCGTGAATGCGCCACAGGTGTGTAACGCATTCCCGGAATGCGCGACACCCCTATTTTTTTTTCTTTTTCGCAGCAGCCGCCGCCTTTACCCTCGCACGGATTTCCGTGCCGCCGTACCTTTGCTGTCATCCCTATCCTGTGTCTTTTTCCATGCAGTAGTAGACAGGAAATACAAACACAGCAGATGTACAAATAGATATATATATATACAACTGAATATACATATATATATACTATATTTAATTACAAATTTAATTATAAGAACTTCAAAAATTCATAATAAAAAATCTATACATCATAAAATTATGAAAAAAATACCCAGACGATCTACAACACTTGTAGAACCCAGATCAACATTCAAAATTATTCAGAGAAATGATTTCTCATCAGACAAAATTAAACCATGATATAACTTGTAAAAATCATAATTAATTCATATAAGCACATAAAATTCTGAAATTTTTACCACAGATCTATATGCATACAACCTAGGCTCTGATACCATTGTTAGATTTTTAATCGCAGCGGGGCATGGCAAAACACTTTTACACATATAAAATCCAAATAAAAGCATATAGATCATGAATAAAAATTCGAGGGATCGAATCTAACCTTTAATATAATTCGGAGACAACGATCAGAGATCCTTAGCAGTTGCTCCTCAAGTGTAAAGTACTCCACCGGTATCCACCAAGAAAACGATGTTAAGGAGGATGAAGGAGGTGGAGAGAATTGGGTTTTCCAAACTTTTTGGGTTTTTGGGGTTTATCGGTTCGAATAAAAATAGGGTCTATAATAGTGTATTTATAGGCAAAATTTTCAGCTGAAATTTTCCCATAAATATTATTATTATTATCCCATTTATTATTCTCATTAATAATTAAAACACCTTTTAATTATTAATTCTTTTTCTAAACACTTTAGAAATAATTCTCTCTCTAGATTTAATTTCCAAAAATTAAATCCTTAATTAATAATATTAAGAAGTTTTCTTAATTAATTTATAATCAATTAAATCTCATTTAATCAATTATTAAATTTGCCAATTAATTATTTATTTCACAAATAAATAATTATTAGCCATTATTAATTAATTCCTCCACCATAAAATCATTCTCTTTTTATGGTGTGACCCTGTAGGTTCAATATTAAGCCGGTAGTAGAAATAAATAATAATAAAACTATTTTATCATTATTTATATAAATTCTCTAATTTATTAAATATGATTAATTAATTAATCACATTTATTCTACATCGTGAGGGATACTTCTCAGCATATCGCGACTATCCGGATAATATGAATTCACTGCTTAGAATACCAAGAACCTATTCAGTGAATAGTTACCGTACAATAAACTCCTTCTACCCTATAATGTCCCGATTAAATACAAGGCATGGATCTCGTGTCAAGCCTATCTAATTCAATCACTTGCTTACCATTTACTATGCGTAGTTCTATGCAAATTAGAAACTCCTTTCTAATTTCATTCACTCTGGCCAGAGATTCCTGAACTAGCATAAGTGGATCAGCCTTGAACATCCGCTTCCTTCACTGGAAGGGGTAGATCCTTTATTGATCATACACTATCTTCGTGTACAAATTCCTATACCCAGTAGAGCCCTAATAATTGTCCCCGGAGACTAAGAACTAAACCAAAGCATAGTTCAGTGTACACAAGATGACTATGATGACCTCAAGTCTAAGGATACTTGTACAACTATCACTATGTGAACAACTGCTGACACGTGAGTGAACTCCATCAGTTGTTCAGCTGTGCGAGTCATGTTCAGTGAACTTATTCTATAATAAGCACCTACATACTAGTTATAGTGTCACCACACAAATGTCTATGAGAACAGACATCCTTCATAATGAAGCAAGCATAGCATGTACCGATCTTTGCGTATTATTAATTACCAGTTAGTAATCCTACGACCAGGAACTATTTAAGTTTAGAGTTTTCATCTTTTAGGTCTCACTATTATGATCTCATCATAATCCATAAAAAGCTTTACTCTAAACTATGGTATATCTTATTTAAACACTTAAATAGATAGAGCCCATAATAAAAACAAAACAAGTCTTTTATTAATATCAATGAAATCAAAACAGATTACACAGGAAGTTATTCCTAAATCCTAATTCATGATTGGACTTAGGACATATTCCTTTCACATACTCCCCTCAGTCAAATGGTGTGGCTGAAAGGAAGAATCGCACTTTGAAAGAAATGATGAATGCGATGTTGTTAAGCTCTGGGCTTCCACAATCGATGTGGGGAGAAGCCATCTTAAGCGCAAATAATATTACGATGCGCAAGAATAAGGATGTAAGTCCTTATGAAATGTGGAAGAAAAAGAAACCAAGTTACCAACACCTGAAAGTGTGGGGGTGCCTTGCAAAGGTACTGATCCCTACACCGAAGAAGGTGAAGATAGGTCCTAAGACTTTGGATTGTATTTTCATCGGATATCCTCCACATAGTACTGCATATCGGTTTCTTGTTCATGAATCCAAGATTCCTGATATTCAAAAGAATACCATTATGGAATCAAGGAATGCCTCATTCTTTGTGACGATGTTTCCCTGTAATCCAGGAAACCAACAACCTACGACGTTTAAACGATCTCATGAGTCTGTAGATGATGATAATGAGAGTGACGAAAGTGAAGACGAAAATGTGGGGGTAGTGAGAAGGAGCAAAAGACAACGAACGGAGAAATCCTATGGGTCTGATTTTATGACCTATTTGCTCGAAGAAGGTGACCCAAAAAACCTATAAGGAGGCGGTTACCTCACCTGATGGACCTATGTGGAAAGAGGCCATCAAGAATGAAGTTGATTCAATTATGCAAAATCATACTTGGGAATTAGTGGACTTGCCAACTGGTTGCAAACCATTAGGTAGCAAGTGGGTTTTCAAGAAGAAGTTGAAAACTGATGGCACTATTGATAAGTATAAGGCCAGACTTGTAATTAAAGGATACAAGCAACAAAAATGCCTTGATTACTTTGATACATATTCTCCTGTAACGAGAATAACGTCCATAAGGATGATGTTTGCTATTGCTACAATGCGTAATCTAACTGTACATCAAATGGATGTGAAAACAGCCTTCCTAAATGGGGACATAGATGAGGAAATCTATATGGAACAACCCGAAGGGTTTGTTGTCCCAGGACAAGAAAGGAAAGTTTGTAGATTGGTGAAATCATTGTATGGTTTGAAACAAGCGCCTATGAAATGGCATGAAAAATTTGATGAGGTCGTGCAGGCCAATGGCTTCAAAATCAATAAATGTGATAGTTGTGCCTATTACAAGGATAATGAGAACAGCTATGTCAAGGAGAATGACAATGGCTATGTCATGATGACGCTATATGTAGATGATCTACTTATTGCCGGAAGCAATGATAAAGTGATCAAATCTACCAAGGACATGTTCAAATCAAGTTTCGACATGAAAGACATGGGACTAGCAAATGTAATTCTGGGAATTCAAATTTCTAGAACATCAGAGGGTCTCGCATTAAGTCAACCACATTATGTTGACAAGATCCTTGAGAAGTTTCTTAAGGATGACTTTGAGAAAGCTAGGACACCTGTGGATATGACTTTGCACCTATCCAAGAACAAAGGTGTAGCTGTTTCCCAATTAGAATACTCGAGGATAATTGGTAGTCTAATGTACCTCATGAGTTGTACAAGACCAGACATTGCATACTCAATTAGCAAGTTGAGTAGGTTTACGAGTAATCCGGGAGCTGATCACTGGAAAGCGATCATAAGGGTACTAAGGTACTTGAGGGGAACTCGAGACTATGGACTGCACTATGGCAGATACCCAGCAGTATTAGAAGGATATACTGACGCAAATTGGATATCTAGCAAGAAAGAACTTAAGTCTACGAGTGGCTATGTGTTTACATTAGCTGGAGCGGCAATATCATGGAAATCCTCAAAACAAACGGTGATAACTCATTCCACGATGGAAGCTGAGTTTGTGGCACTGGATAAATGCGCCGAAGAGGCTGAATATCTACGTCAGTTTCTGAACGATATTCCAAGATGGCCAAAGCCTGTAACTGCAATAGGGATTCACTGTGATAGTCAATCCGCTATTGGCAGAGCACAGAGCACGATGTATAATGGAAAGTCTCGTCATATACGACGACGACACAGTTCCATTAGACAATTGATCTCAACCGGAATTATCACTGTTGACTATATACCGTCAAAAGATAATATCGCGGATCCACTAACCAAAGGGTTATCAAGAGAAGTGGTTGAGAAATCATCGAGAGGGATGGGCCTTAAGCCTATTGCTTAACGGCATCATGGTGGACACCCAACCATTGCTGACTGGAGATCCCAAGAACTTGGTTCAATGGGACAACTAAATCATGATGACCAAATCACTGTGGGGGTAACCCCTGGCCTGTTCCTATGATGAGGAAACAGTGAGACCTGTAAGGTACGAGGTTAAGCTTTGAGCTTTTAATGATCTTTGATGAATACATGGAGCTCAGGAGTGAATGCATGGAATTCAGTTGAGTAAATGCGGGTTACTCTATAAGATAAAGATCACCTATGTGGGAGAGAAGTGGGGCCGCTTCAAAGGAGAATTGCGAGGCACAATTCTTTAGAAACTTCTGCAGAACAAGGACGATGTTCCATGGCCAAAATGGACATACTCATGAGAGCTGAACGAGTCAGAAATGATATAGTGATAAGTATATCATCGTTTACACAAACGGTCGAACAGTTCAAGGACAAGCACATCTACTGTCTACCAGTAAAATCGGTATGCTTACTCGAGCGAAGGTTCAAGGAGCATTCTCTACCTATCGTATGCTATATCTGATCGAAGAAACTATCACCAAGTCAAACTCCGTGTCTGTCTGTCTGTCTGGTGTGTGCTACTAAGATCACCAATCTCACCCATGTGGGGGATTGTTGGAAAATATGGGTATAAGTCCCATATTGGTAAGTCATATTTTTGAGCATTATGACTAAAAGATGTGTGAGATATGATGATATTCTCTTAATAATGGAAATTATTATTTTCCATTAGAATTTGGCTCAAATATTATGGCATAAATTAATTTGATTTTGTTTCAGATTAATTGATATGGTGTATGTCTTGATATATTTAATCTGATTCTGTTTCAGATTATTAATGGAATAGAGTAGCTTGCAAGTATTACACCGATTCCATAATTAATGATATTTAATTATGGAAAAGAGTAGCGCACAAGTCTATCTACACCTATATAAACACCTCTAAGGCGTTAGGGTTAGACACACCAAAAAAAACATATTCGCCTTTAAACACAAAACTCTCTCTCTCTCTCTCGGTGATAGTTTCGTACCCGTTCAAGCTCGCTGAAGGTGCTCGTTATCCGTAACGCCGCCGCTACCTCGTTTTATCCTGGGAGGCTATCGACTTGCACATACGGTGAGAGGCGAAATAACTTTAAGGAGACAGTTTCAACTGGACTCGAGGATCTCTCTTCTGTTTATATCTTTTCTTCCTCCGTTTGATTTCGTTTACTCACGCACACATTTGTTTGATTATATGTATTAATCGCAGATTGTATTCACATTATATTCTGTAGTTCTTGTTTATCTTTCTTTTCCCCTGGTTTACTATTGCTGCGCAATGAACATCAAATCACAATGATTGTCTCTATGGGTGTAAACAAGCCAAACTGTTCGTGAGCTACTTGAGCTCGCTTCGTAAAAAATTTGAGTTCGGCTCGAAAATAATTGAGCCGAGCTCGAACTCGAACTTTTCGAATTTTTAACCCAGTAGAGCTCAAGCTTCAAATTATTCGGCTCGTAAGGTTTGCGAGGCTTATCGAGCCTCTATTATTTTTAATTTTTTTACATAAATATTTAATATTTTTATATATTATTTATTTTTTATCGAGCCGAACTCAAGTCGAACCGATCATATTCGAATTTTTGTTAATATTTAGCAGTATTCTGAAAAGCGCATTAAACGGCCGCCTAAGCGGAATCGGACCATTAAGCGCTTCGATTTTATACTAATCAGAGAATTAAGCGTTTTTAAAGATTAAGCGGCCTTATAAATGGATTAAGCGGTAATTAAGCGGATTAAACGGTCATTAAGCGGTCAAACCGATTTTGACTTGTCAAATTTTTTATTTTAATATTAATTTTTATTTTAATAAAACAATAATCTTGATTAAAAAAATAAACATATATAAGTTTTAAGAAAAATTATATTTATATTCTTGATACTTTATTACTTTCATTATTTTAGTATTACACATATTATTATTATATATAAAATTTTAAATAAATATTATTTATCCGCTTATAGACCCGCTTAAAATTCCGCTTAAGCGTCCGCTTAACCGCTTAAGCGCTAGAAGGTCTACCCGCCGCTTAGGACCGATTTGCGCTTTTCAGAACACTGATATTTAGTAAATTAATTCGAGCTTTCGAGCCGAACTTGAGCCTACCGAACTTTTTACGAGCCGATCTTCGAACTTGAATTTAAAGGCTCGGTCAAGCACGAGCTCGAGCCTGAACTATTTTAATCGAGCTCGAGCCGAGCCTGACAGTATTCAACTCGGCTCGGCTCGATTACACCCCTAATCGTACGTAAAAAAAATTGGACCCAAAATTAATGTCTACATCCATTTTCTACAGTATGTTAAAAAAATATAAGATCCTATTGGCGATAAATTGATATCAATATTTCATAAATTTTTAGGTAAATTAAACTCTTAATATGTGAATTGACGTTAACATATCAAATATTTCATACTCCCTCCGTCCTGTTTGATTTTATACATTTACTATTTACACGTATTTCGAGACTTCTATAAAGTATAGTTTGATAATATTTTTTTCAATTTTTTTTTAATAAAAGTTTAAACATGAAACTTTTATTCAGAAAAAAAATTAAAAAAATATTGTGGAGTTATGTTTTAAATAAGTATTGAAAAGCGTGCCGAAAAATAACGTATAGAATTTAATGGAACATAGGGAGTAAATTTTTAGGTACATTGAACTCTTAATATGTACTGGCGGATACTCATGTTCCTAATCCTAAAGGCCTTCTTTGTAATGCTGGCGTTGGTGCTGCTGCTGGTTCGTTTTCTATCTTGTGTGTATTTGTGTGTGTTTGTTTGAATTTGTGTTGTGTTAGATATGAATACAACACAGAGGGGGGGAGAATGTGTTTTGGCTTAAATGTTTGATTTTCGATCGACTTAGGCTTTAGCAGTTGGTTGCTGTTTATGATTTAGTAGAATGGATGTTAAACATAAATAGTTGTGCAAATATGTAAAACAAAGTTCTTCAAAACTCACTTAATTTTATATTAAAAATCAAGCAGTATTTTGCTACAAAATCTCCAAGTTCTTGTTTTAGAACTTAGCTTCTTTCTTGAGAGAGAACACACACACTTCTATTCTGATTGTTCTTCTTCACTTAACTAGAGGACCAGTGTTAACTTTATAACTCAATTAACTGTTGGTTTACACAGTGGATAATAAACATGCTATTAGCTTTTTTAAACTGTCACTTGTCATTTCTATTTATAGAAAAGCAAATCTTCCATTTCTGGCTTAGCATATCTTTAGCATCCCGTGTTAACTTTAATCTCCTCTGTCAGTTAATCTTTGTCATTGATCTTGCACATCTCTCAAGCTGCTTTTTGTAGACTTGTCAATCCAGCTGTGTGAATTGTTTGTTGATTTGCAACCTTGGATATTGAACTGTTCTACAATTCTGTACTTAGAGAAATTTCTTCACTTCGAGATCTTCAGTTAAGCTGTAGAGAACTCGACATCTCAATAGGCATGTTGTCTTGTCGATATCTCTGAAACTTCATTATTGCCTAGACTTATCGACAACTCTGAGTTCTCTAGTGAATTTTGGTTTATCGATAACTCAGAGTTCTCTAATGGACTTTGGCTTATCGATAACTCAGAGTTCTCTAATGAATGTATACTTGTTGATATCTCTGAGTTCTCGACAGACAATTCTTGAGTTCTCTACACCCGGTGGATGTTGCTTATCCGTCGAGTAGTGATGGCTTATCCGTCGAGTAGACATTCCTCATCCGTCGAGTAGATATTGCTCATCCGTCGGGTAGATGTTACTCATCCGTCGGTACTCTCTGGAGTTTAAATGACTTCTCGATAAGTCATTCTGGAGTTCTCGAATGATTTCTCTATAACACTAATTTTGTGACTTGTAGAGATCTTGACTTAGAATGTTTTACACCAAACAGATTTATTCAACTCCACACTTCTTCATAATTCTTCTGAGGCATGATCTTCTTGATCTTCTTCCAGATAGAATTCTTAGGCTTGACACTGTTTAGAGAAAAATGCTCCAGTCTGCTCCATTTACATTTTACAGAAATTAAGTGTTACAAGTATGAATTACAGATTAAGGTTACAATACAACTAATCTTAGGGTTGTCAATATGACTTAGTCTTGTTATGATACAGGCATGTCTTGCACAACAATCTCCCCCAATTTGTGAGAAGATTGCTTATCACAAATTCATGCCTGTTAACAAGACTAACCCCCAGTTAAAGAATGAAAATAAAATGATACAAAAGCTGATACAACACTTGTACATTGGACAGTTTACAATAATTAAGTAAAGACTGAGCTGTCTGATTCTTTCTCAATTATGTTCTTAATTTGCACAAGTATTTCCAATTCTTCTAGAATGGGGGTGTCAGCTAGAGCCTCTATTAGTTTCAGCAAATCTGGCTTAGGATATCTAGCTAACATCCATATCCTATAACTTGACAAAGAGCCAGCTTTTATATTCAGAAATCTTCCATCCTTTGATATTCTGCTCTTGCCTGCTGCCTTCAACTCTTCTGATCTTCTGATATACTCATCAATGTCATGTTCATACTTTTTCCTCCTTTCAGCTAGCAACTCTTTATGCTTATCTCTCATCTCCTCTCTGTTAACCACAAACACTGCCAATACTGTTCTCTATGCCTTAGTGGCTGAATTTTTACCATTCATCAAGCTTATCACCCTTTTCAGTTCAACAATTGAGAGAGAATCATTTAGTCTATCTCCAAGTTTTTCAAAGGACCCATCACTGTAGTTGATTCTGACTTCTCTAATGTTAACAACCCAAATTCTGACAATTCTTTCAGCTAGCTATTGGAAGTAGTCTTCATCTGAATCAACAACATTTAGAGGTTTGAAATCATCTTGAATATATCTGTTCCAGATCGCCTTTTCACCAAATCCATGATTATTGAGAAATTCAGCTGTCAGTTGTCTTCTTTGTCTTCTGATTCTTCTCTTGACCTTGGCTTCTTTTGGACCTATTCCAACTGTTTTGAAGTGTGTTTTATGGGGTGGCTTGAATGAAGGTATAGTTTTGAGTCTTTTCAGAGAAGTATGGTTGTGAGTGATTTGTGTTTTGAGGAGAGAGTTTGCTGTGAGCTTATAGAAATATTTAGGCTTAGAGGTTTGAGGTTGAGCAGTTTTTGATGAGATTGAGTGTGAAGGTTTAGCAGTTGGTATTTGGATATTTAGGGTTTTGAGAGATTGTGAGGTATCATTCTTTTGTCTTTGCCTCCTTCCATCCCTCCTTTGATTCTTAAATCCACTTTTCTTCTCCTTCTCTTTCTCACTATCACTTTTTCCACCAATTGCCTTACTAGATTGACTTGACTTTGAGCCAGAAGGATTTTGACCATCTTTCTTCTGCTCATCATCACCCAAGTCATCTGTGTTGATTTTAGTTTTAGGCAAATTGGCTTCAGAGTTATCAATGTATCTCCTCAGAATCTTGATCATAGCTTCATCTTCACTAGTCTTCAATTTCTTACTTTTCAGCCCAGACTCAAGCACCATTATCAGTCTTCTGTTGGCCATGATACAGTTTTTAGGTACTTGGAAATATTTCAGTTTTTTGGTTGTAGAGCAGATATAGTGCACCCTTTTGCTTGGATGTAGATAAGCTTCTGGGAATACAGCTTCTTGAGCCTTCTTCAACTCTGCTAGTAGCATTTTCTCTTCATTGTTGATTATTCTGACTTTGTTAATCAGAATGTCTATTTCAGATGCTCTTCTAGAAATCAGATAATTGAAGTTGACTTGCATACATCTGTCTACACCAGAATTATTAAGATTGATCACTATCCTTTTCTCCAAAAACTGGTCCTTGACTGGGATTTGTAGCACCCTGATATAATTGATAGTCTTTTCCAAGGTCTTTCTACAAGTGAAGAAATTATTGTTGAGAGAGTTCCTTAACCCAGTGAGCAAGTTGTCAAACTCTTGTGTCATTCATGGACCTTGAGCAGCCATAAGGAGCCTCTCTTGTTCTAGACCTTGTTCTTGACTTTTGAGTGTTGATTGTGCTAGCCTTGCATCTATCTCCCCCTTAGTCTTGGTGACAGGCATGAGTAGGGGAGTAGGAATCTCAGGTCTTACAGCTTCAGGCAATGCTGGCAGTGGTATGTTGAGTTTTCCCATAATGGCTCCCAAAGCAACTGTATTCTGCATTTGTAAATGCCTATGGGACTTCACTAGGGCCTGAATATCATGTTGTTGACTCTCAACCAGTGCAGTTAGAGCTCTGACTTGTAAAGATAAATCTGAGTTGGAAGCTTGAAGTGAGGAAACTTGAACTTGAAGTTCTTGTATCTGAGGAGTAGAGGTTTTGGCTGAGAAGGACCCAATGTGTTCATCAACAGCTTTTCTGACACCCTCCATAAGAAGAAATGAAGGCTAATACCTATCAGTATGCATTTGATTTAGCTTGACCCTGGTATCATTTGAATTTGTCATATGAGCTTGAACTTGATCAAACAGGGCCTTGAAAGAGCTCCTCATTTTTGACACTTCCTTCTCTATGGAGGCCAGATCCATCCTTGACATTTTCTCAGTGAAAGACTGGAGTTGATTTTTGATGTCTTTTTGAGAAGGCACAATGTCTACCATCTGTTCCTTGATCAACCTCCTGACTTTATCTTTATGACCAGTCAATTTTACTTCAAGGGCCTTTCCAAAGAGATAGAAAGCCTTGAGTTGAGCTTTATGCACATCCTTAATGGCATCATAGACTTCAGGAGGAGTGAGAGTTTTAGCATTACTGCCCAAGATAGTTATATATTCTCTCCTGAATCTAGCCAAAACTTCATACATTTCTGCCACATGGTCACCAGACAACCAGGCATCTACATTTCCATCCTCTTCAGTCTCATCTACTATCTTCACCTTCTGTTGTTCAACCTCTTCATTGAAGCATAGCAGTATAGCTTGATAGTCCTGGTTCCCCATGTCTGAAGTGAGCAATTGCTGAGAAAGATTGGCCAAGCCTGAGATTTGATCTACCAACATGTCATCAACTGTAGAAGGCTGAGCTTCCATATCGTGTAGTCATTGTGCCATGACATGTGGTTGGTTGGGTTGAGATGTGGATGGCTGTTGAGAAATGTTCACGGTACCACCTGTGACTGAAGTCACAGTTTGACTCACAGATAGATCTGCGGTTTTGACAGTTTATTGTTCACCACATGTAGTAGGAACCTCCATTGGAATTGGAGAGGATTTGACTGGGTTACTGTCATGTACACCAGCCTCAAACCTTTGTGCACCTTGCAAAGCACTGTCACAGAAATGTGATAAACTTGCCTCTCCCATAACAGGGTCATTGGCAATTGTACTCCTAGCTTCAACTGTGAAGGCAATTTCAACTAGGGTTTTGAGGGGAGTTGTTCCTTCTAGAGGAACCTCCAATTAAATTGGAGAGGATTTAGATAGCTCTCCCTCAAGAGTACTACCCTCAAACCTATTCATCTGTGAAGATGATTGTGCACATGAAGGTGCAAGAGTGACCATGGGGTCTTCAGTAAAAACTGATGAAACCCCCATGTTTGTGATGGTGTCATCAAGGTCTACCCCAGCTAGTAGCCTCTCACCATCTAGATGTTGGTTCTGGGTGGTGAGCACAGTTTCGTGAACTATGTCACTTGAGTGTTGGTGCACTTGAGAATCAGATTCAAGTGCTCTATATGATGAAGAAATTTGGGAGATTAGAGAAGTTTGCTCAGTTGTGAGTGTTGGCAGCTCCCCCTTAATGGATGAGGGAGCTTCAAGTGATGTGCCCTCACTGTGTGTGCCATCCTTCTTTCTTCTACCATATACTCTAGGCACAGGTTGTGCTGACTCAGTGAAAGGAATATGTCCTAAGTCCAATCATGTATTAGGATTTAGGATTAACTTCATGTGTAATCTGTTTTGATTTCATTGATATTAATAAAAGACTAGTTTTGTTTTTATTACGGGCTCTATCTATTTAAGTGTTTAAATAAGATATACCATAGTTTAGAGTAAAGCTTTTTATGGATTATGATGAGATCATAATAGTGAGACCTAAAAGATGATAACTCTAAACTTAAATAGTTCTTGATCATAGGATTACTAACTGGTAATTAATAATCCGCAAAGATCGGTACATACTATGCTTGCTTCATTATGAAGGATGTCTGTTCTCATAGACATTTGTGTGGTGACACTATAGCTAGTATGTAGGTGCTTATTATAGAATAAGTTCACTGAACATGACTCGCACAGCTGAACAACTGATGGAGTTCACTCACGTGTCAGCAGTTATTCACATAGTGATAGTTGTACAAGTATCCTTAGACTTGAGGTCATCATAGTCATCTTGTGTACATTGAACTATGCTTTGGTTTAGTTCTTAGTCTCCAGGGACAATTATTAGGCCTCTACTGGGTATAGGAATTTGTACACGAAGATAGTGTATGATCAATAAAGGATCTACCTCTTCCAGTGAAGGAAGCGAATGTTCAAGGCTGATCCACTTATGCTAGTTCAGGAATCTCTGGCCAGAGTAAATGAAATTAGAAAGGAGTTTCTAATTTGCATAGAACTAAGCATAGTAAATGGTAAGCAAGTGATTAAATTAGATAGGATTGACACGAGATCCATGCCGTGTATTTTATCAGGACATTGTAGGGTAAAAGGAGTTTATTGTACGATAACTATTCACTGAATAGGTTCTTGGTATTCTAAGCAGTGAATTCATATTATCTGGATAGTCGCGATATGCTGAGAAGTATCCCTCACGATGTAGAATAAATGTGATTAATTAATTAATCATATTTAATAAATTAGAGAATTTATATAAATAATGATAAAATAGTTTTATTATTATTTATTTCTACTACCGGCTTAATATTGAACCTACAGGGTCACAACATAAAAAGAGAATGATTTAATGGTGGAGGAATTAATTAATAATGGATAATAATTATTTATTTGTGAAATAAATAATTAATTGGCAAATTTAATAATTGATTAAATGAGATTTAATTGATTATAAATTAATTAAGAAAAGTTCTTAATATTATTAATTAATTTAATTTTTTGGAAATTAAATCAAGAGAGAGAATTATTTCTAAAGTGTTTGGAAAAAGGATTAATAATTAAAAGGTGTTTTAATTATTAATGAGAATAATAAATGGGATAATAATAATAATATTTATGGGAAAATTTCAGCTGAAAATTTTGCCTATAAATATACTATTATAAACCCTATTTTTCTTCTAACCCCAATTTTTAGAAAAACCTAATTCTCTCCACCTCCTCCTCCTCCTCCTTAACGTCGTTTTCTTGGTGGATACCGGTGGAGTGCTTCACGTTTGAGGAGCAGCTGCTAAGGATCTTCGATCGTTGTTTTTGGATCGCATATTAAAGGTTAGTAATCGATCCCTATGTTTTTACCACGATTTATATGCTTTTATTTGGATTTTATATGTGTAAAAGTGCTTTTACCATGCCTCCGCTGCGATTAAAATCCAACATTAGCATCAGAGCTTAGGTTGTATGCATATAGATCTGTGGTAAAAATTTCAGAATTTTATGTGCTTGTATGAATTAATTATGATTTTTACAAGTTATATCATGGATTAATTTTGTCTGATGAGAAATCGTTTCTCAGAATAATTTTGAATGTTGATCTGGATTAATTCCGGGAATGCGTTACACCCTGTGGCGCAGCAGATGATGTCAGGTGCGGCTGCTGCAGGCGCGTGCGGCGCACGCGCGCGCGGGGGGTGTCGCGCATTCCGGGAATGCGTTACACCCTGTGGCGCATTCACGGAATGCGTTACACCTTTTAATGGCTTAAAAGGGTTGTAACGCATCACCGGAATGCGTTATAGAGCTAGTAATGCGTTCCTGTAATGCGTTATAGCCCGTCTGTTATTTTTAAATTTGATTTCTGGGAGTTTCTGAAAGGCATATGTCATAGCCTACTCGTTTATTCGAGTATTTAACTCAACTCAAATAAGAATGTAATAAGTAAATAGTGGATCAATCATCAGAGAGATCTCACAAAGTAACATCTGTCAAAGAATAAAGAAACATTGTTCATCTGCAGACTTGAAGATTCACTGGAAGAAGTTCAAGAATTTGATCATGCCTTAGTGATATAAATCAAGATCGTGGATTTAATCAAGTGACAGAGATCTCGTCAAGGTATCATTTATTACAAGGATTCAATCAGAACAACAAAGTCAAGACATGAAGAAACGTCACGAAAGTTAGTCACTCATGAACCAGACAGTACATCGAGTGTCAGCATTGAAGTGACGGAATTGATTCATAAGTCTCAGTGACTTTCAGAAGATTGACAGAAGAATGGTTGCTGCTCAGCGTTAGTATTAATTCTCCATTAATTAATTAAGTCATATAATTTAATTAAGAAAATAAATTATATCTGCAAGGATTAATTTATTAATTAATTGAATTAAATTGATTAATTAATTTAGAATTAATATTAAGGAATTACAGAATTTTAATTGGTTTAAAATCTATTTAAATTGAAACAAAGCAAACTGATTGTATTAGTATGACAATCGGTATGACAATCAATAGTCATACCGAAAGTCATGCTAATTCATTTAATTGTCTTTTTAGAATTTTTATTAGATTAAAAATCTGTTATTAATCTTTGCAAGACAATCTGAATTGTACTTATGTAACAATCGGTATGACAATCAATTGTCATACCGAAAGTCATGCTGGTTCAAAGGATTGTCATTGCAGTTCATTTGCATTCGGCTGTTTACTTAAAAAGAAACAAAAGAAGCAGAAGAAAAGATCATCCAACAACTCAGCAAAAACAGAGCAGCACATACAGAACAAGAAAACACAGCAGAAAACAAAAGAAAATATTTCATCATTCATCTGCTTATTCAAGATCAAATATTCTAGTTTGTTAATGTTAAATCCAAACCACTAGAATTACTTATCTTGTTCTTGTATATCAATCTAGCGGATTAAAATCCCTAGAACTTAATCTCAAATCGCTTTTAGCATTTGATCTTTTAATTACAAAAATAGAAAAAGTTCATGTCGAATTTATTCTAAATTTTGTAATAATTGATTTGAGATTAATCCCTTGTAATCGATACCGTAGTTGTAACACCTTTCAAGTTTAATAAAAGTTTTATTTAACTTGAATTTTGTTTCACAATTTTATTCCGCATTTTATTCGACGAAACGGTATTGTTTGCATTCAACCCCCCTTTTACAAACAAATTGGGACCTAACAATTGGTATCAGAGCCTTCTGATTAACGTACAAATCAAGATCCTAGACTTTTGTGTTTCTTTCACTTCTTGAATTTTTATTCACTCAAAAATTCATAATGACTACACAAAAAGTTGGAACCGTTAAAATTCCACTTTTCGATAAAGAAAATTATGTGATGTGGAAGAAGAAGATGCTACTGTTTTTACAGGTTGCTAATCCCAAATATTTGCAAGTGTTGAAGAAGGGTCCAAAAATTCCTATGGTTATTGAACCAGAGGTAATAGAGAATGATGTGGTGATCACCAAAGCGAGAACTTATGTGAAGGATCCTGAGGACTTCTCTCCTGCTGAAATAGAAGAAGCTTCCCTGGATGCTAGCCTTCAATTAATCTTAGTAGATTCCCTTAATCCCCTAATGAACAGACATGTGATGAATTGTAAAGATTCTAAACATATCTGGGAAACTATTGAGATTATTAATGAAGGCACAGAGGAAGTTAGGGAGAACAAACTAGAAATCCTAACCTCTGAGTATGAATACTTCAAATCTAATCCAGGAGAAGGAATCACTGAAGTGTTTGAGAGGTACAATGCATTGATCAACAACCTGAACATTAATGGTAAATACTATTCCATCAGGGAGGTCAATAAAAAGTTCCTTTTAACACTGCCAACTCATCTCGAACATAGAATCACTGCCATAAGAGAAGCAAGAGATCTGAGTGAGATTTCTTTGGAAAGGCTCTATGGTGTGTTAAAGACTTATGAGTTGGAGCAGATTCAGCAGAAGGAAGTTTACGGGAAAGGAAGAGTGGTCAGCACGTCTACTGCTCTGGTAGCTGATGAACAACAACAACAACAACCACTATATCAACAACAATCTCAACAGTCAGATAGAATGGTACAGTCTTCCAAGGTTGAAGATAATGTGATAGTAGCAGAATTTGATTCACCTACTACAAATCAATCAGGAGATGATTATTATTCCTTGGAAGAACTGGAGCAATTGGAGGATGAGTCAATGGCCCTGATTGTCAAGAGATTCTCAAATGTCAGATTCAAAAGGAATCCCAAGTTCAAGTACAAGTCCAACTACAACAGATTCCAGAAAGGTGGATCTTCATCCTCTAACACCAGCAGTGGTGGGTATAAAACAGGGATGGTTGATCGAAGCACCATTCGATGCTTCAACTGTAATGAGTTGGGACACTTTGCCACAGAATGCAGGAAGCCAAAACAAGCAAGGAAGAACTCTTACGATTCTAATCAGAAGAGTAAATCTGAAAGGGCGTACCTGGCAAAGGGAAGAAGCTGGGATGATACTGACAGTGAAGATGAAGAAGTTGGGAATCTTGCTCTCATGGCTAGTGATGCAAGCACCTCATCGTCAAGAAAAGAGGTAAAACTTTTTGATGCTGAAATGGTTTATCATCTAAGAGGTAACTTAGATTGTGCTCGTCGTGATAATGAATTGTTAAATCAACAAATCAAAGACCTTGAGAAAGAGGTCAATGAATTAAGACTTGTGCATATTAATCAAGATAAACTTAAAGACCAAGTATCTTTTCTAGAGAATAGAGTTGACTGTTATAGACAACTCGAAACTATTCTCAAAGACAAGATCACCGGTCTTGAGGCTAAGGTTAAAGCTTACTTTAATTCTTGTTCGAAGTCCAAAGAGTTTTACAATAAGCAAGCTGTTAATCAAACACATGGAATAGGTTATGATTACAATGCTGCTATTGGAAAATTAGGCATAAACTCCCCTCCTCATGTATGTGCTAAAGGCAGGGAAGTACCACATGTGCTTAAGGGTGTTGATGAACCCCTCTATAAGGAATCAATTGCTAAACCATTTGATGAGACCTCTTTTATTATTCAAGAAGAAATCCGTGCTGAAGATAATGCTAATGGGAAAGCTGTCTCCAAGTCAAGTGTGTCAAAAGTTCCAGTCAAGGTTATGAAAGCAACTGAGACTAACTCAGACACACATGAGTTGGATAGCACAAATGCCATGTCTACCATGCATAAGTTGCCTATTGTTAATCCTTCTCATAAAGCATGTGGTGTTCCTGATTGTATGTCTTGTGCTTTTAATCTGTTGTTTGCTTATTTTAATGGTAAGCATGCTTCTAATGATAAGACTACTCCTCGTCAGCATGTGAATAATAGAAAGCATGATAGGTCTAAGACTGCTAGTCCTCCTAAAGCTAGAAAGGAGACATTTGTGCCTAAGCCTAAACATAAATCTGATAAGGCTGTTTTAAAGGTCAAATGTTCAGTCATTGAGAATGTTGAGAATAGTGAAATTAAGAATGTTGTTTTGCCTGATAAAGGCCAATTTTACAAGTATGCCGGACCCAGCCAAGCTTGGGTTCCGAAGAAGTTCTAATCCATTTGTATTGCAGGGCATTAAACAGGTACAACCGGTAGTGTGGATTCTTGACAGTGGATCGTCAAGACATATGACCGGAGATAGAGCCCTGCTATCAAATGTGGTTGAGAAAGCTGGCCCAGTGGTTACCTTTGGAGATAACAGCAAAGGTTTAACGGAGGGATATGGCTGTTTGCAAGCTGGAAATGTTATCATTGAAAATGTATATCTTGTGCAAGGACTTGAACACAATCTGCTTAGCATTAGTCAGTTCTGTGACAACGGCTAAAATGTTTTATTCGACAAGCTGAAGTGTCAGATTCTGCACAAGAAAAGTGAAAAACCCTCCTTAATGGGAATACGGAAAGGAAATCTGTTCGTAGCTGACATGAACTCTGGAAGCAATCTTGAAGTCAATTGTTTCTATGCAAAAGCATCGTCAAATGGGAGTTGGCTATGGCACAAGAGACTTTCCCATCTCAATTTTAAGACAATGAATTCTCTTGTCAAAAGAGAATTGGTAAGAGGTCTGCCTCAGCTGGAATTCTCTCCAGAAGGACTATGTGAGGCTTGCCAGAAAGGAAAGTCAAAGAAAGCAAGTCACAAAGGCACTGACACATCTTCCATAACTGGTGTTCTGCAATTATTGCACATGGATTTATTTGGTCCAGTTAATATCCTTTCTATGTCAAAGAAGTGTTACTGTCTTGTGATAGTTGATGACTATTCCAAGTATACGTGGGTTTTATTTCTTCACTCTAAGGATGAAACACCACAAGTTGTGATTGATCATATCAAGATGATTGAGTTAGATTCTAACGTCCCTGTTAGAGCAATAAGGTCAGATAATGGAACAGAATTCAAGAATGCACTTCTAAATGGATTCTGTACAGACAAAGGGATTACCAGACAATTTTCAGCTCCTAGAACCCCTCAGCAAAATGGAGTGGTAGAAAGGAAGAATCGTACATTGATTGAAGCTGCAAGAACGATGTTAAATGAATCAGGTCTTCCAATGTACTTTTGGGCTGAAGCTGTCAATACTGCATGTTATACTCAGAATCGAACTCTAATCAACAAAGACTTCATGAAAACTCCTTATGAGATTTTGAATGAACAGAAACCTTCTATCAAATACTTTCATGTATTTGGTGCCAGATGCTTCGTGCTCAAGGATGGAGATGATCGTCGTGGTAAGTTCGAGGCAAAGGCATATGAGGGTATTTTTGTTGGATATGGAAGAAGATCATATAGAGTGTATATCATTGATCAACACAAAGTAACTGAAAGTGTCAATGTTACATTTGATGACACTAAACTCCCTAGTATCCAAACTGAAGATCCTTCTGAGAAACTGAAGTTTGATGATACGTCAGATTCAGAGTCAGAACATGGTCAAGAACCTGAGGTTGTTGCTGTTGAAGAACCTGTTAATCCTGATAATACTCAAGGTAATAGTGATGGAAACTCTGGAAACAATGGAGATACCACTGCTACTGACGGAGAATCTTCAAGTCAACATGGCAACAACTCAGGGGGAGATGCTGAAGGATCATCTAGTAGGACACAACATCACAATGAATTTCAAGGCGAATCATCAAGATCAAATCTTCCAAGACAGACTGTCTGGAATAAAGCTCACCCTTTTGAGTTGATTATTGGTGATCCAGATGTTGGAGTCAGAACTAGACGTGCTACTCAAAATGAGTGTCTGTTCTCAGGATTTCTTTCTGAGATGGAACCTAAGAAAATTGAAGAAGCACTAACTGATCCAGATTGGGTGATTGCTATGCAAGATGAACTCAATCAGTTTGAAAGTCAACAAGTCTGGAAACTGGTACCTAGGCCTGTACACAAGAAAGCTGTTGGTACAAGGTGGGTATTCAGGAATAAACTAGATGAAGATGGTGTGGTTACAAGAAACAAGGCAAGACTGGTAGCTAAAGGGTATTCTCAAGCTGAAGGTATTGATTATGATGAAACCTATGCTCCAGTGGCTAGACTTGAGGCCATCAGGATATTTCTGGCATTCGCAGCATTTTCAAACTTTAAAGTTTATCAAATGGATGTCAAGAGCGCCTTTCTGAATGGAAAGCTGGATGAAGAGGTATATGTAGAGCAACCTCCTGGTTTTGAAGATCCAGATCATATGGATTTTGTCTTCTTTCTTTTCAAGGCTATCTATGGGCTAAAACAGTCACCAAGAAAATGGTATGACACTCTCTCTGAATTTCTTATTGAAAATAGCTTTATTAGAGGTGTCATAGACAAAACTCTCTTTTCTAAAAAACATAAGAATGATACTATATTAGTCCAAGTCTATGTGGATGATATAATATTTGGGTCTACTAATGATAATCTCTGTAAGAGATTTGCTAAGTTAATGCACAGCAAGTTTGAAATGAGCATGATGGGAGAGCTGAAGTTCTTTCTTGGATTACAAGTAAATCAAAGGTTAGATGGAACATTTATTTGTCAATCCAAGTATCTCAAGGAACTCCTCAAAAAATACAATCTAGAGGATTCTGCATCAGCAAGGACTCCATCAACTACAGCTGTCAAGCTTGGACCATGTGAAAACTCCATTAAGGTAGATGTCACAAGCTACAGAGGTATGATTGGCTCGTTACTCTATCTTACTGCGAGTAGACCAGATATTATGTATGCTACATGCCTATGTGCAAGGTTCCAAGCGGATCCTAGAGATATTCATCTCGTTGCTGTTAAACGAATCTTAAGATATCTTAAGGGAACACCAAATCTGGGTATTTGGTACCCTAAAGAATCTGGTTTTAACCTTGTCGGATATACAGATTCAGATTATGCAGGAAGTGTTGTTGATAGGAAAAGCACCTCAGGAAGTTGTCAATTCTTAGGAAGCAGGCTAGTCTCATGGTACAGCAAGAAACAGCAAACAGTTTCCAACTCAACGGCCGAGGCTGAATATATTGCTGCTGGAAGCTGCTGTGCTCAGATCTTGTGGATTAGGAACCAACTACGAGACTATGGCTCTGTATTGAACAAGATTCCTATTTTATGTGACAACACAAGTGCAATAACCATCACCAACAACCCTGTGCAGCACTCGAGGACAAAGCACATTGACATCAGGTATCATTTTATTAGAGAGCACGTCATGAATGGTACTGTTGAACTATTTTTTGTTCCAACAGAAGAACAAATAGCAGATATTTTCACTAAACCACTTGACGAATCCATATTTACCAGATTAGTTGGTAAATTGGGCATGTTAAATAGTTTTTGTGATTAATTTAATTAATATCTGGAATCTGTTCTTGAATGAATTTACAAATGAATTTTTCATAAATGAAAAATTCATTTGCAAATTTATTTTATCATTTTATCATATTTCTTGCTTATTTCTATGTAATATATATTATCTTATCTATGTTATTTACTCTACTTGTTAATTTAAAATATCTCAGAATATTTTATTTCCTCTAAAAATATTTTTCTATGAATTTTATTTGCTAAAATTCAACAGAAATCTATTTTTGGAATAAAAATAATTAATTCTGAAATATTGTCTTTATTTTCTGTAAAAATTTTAAGTATTTATTTCAGTTTTACTATTTTGTAATAAAGTTTCAGTACATTAATAGTTGTCTGTACATATTCATTTTGTTTTTCTACTGCAAAGACAATCGGCAAGACAATTAAAATTGTCTTGCTGAAAATCATTTTAGTAAACATGGAAATATAAATCTGTTAATGCTTATTTTAATATCAGATTAATTTTATAACTGGCAAGACAATCGGTAGGACTATTGATTGTCATGCCAGTAATAAAATTAATATCAGAATTATATTGTTTTATTTTGTACTGGTATGACAATCGGTATGACTATCAGATTGTCATACCAGTTGTTTATTTTTATTTGTTTCTTTTCCTTCTTTTGCCTGGTATGACAATCGGTATGACAATCCCGGATTGTCATACCAGCTGTTATATAAAGGCTGTTGCTGTTTTGTTTTGAATCATTTTCAACATAGCAGTTCATTTCAAAGAATTTCTAACAGTTTTCTCTCCATTTTCTCTCTTCTCTCTCTTCGAACCAAACCAAACCTGTTATTTCCTTGCTCGAGTTTTTACTCAGCAAACTTAATCATCACTTTAGTGATATATACATATAAGTATATACATAAAGAAGTGCTGTTGAATTTTCTGAAATAACAGTTATTATAAAAAACGCCAAATCAAATTAAAATCAGTTTGCCCCTTCAATTCCATTTTAATTTTAATTTCTTATTTGTGTCTTTTGGTGTGTCAAAACTGTGTTAGTGATTTAAGAATTTTAACGAGATACATTTCTGTCTAAATTTTTCGATTATAATTAATTTAATTCGAATTATTAAATTAATTTAATTAATTCGAATTTTCTTAATATTATTCTTAAAATTCTGAAAAGCTTGTGTCTTATTATTATTTTATAAAAAATGGCTCTCAATTTCCAAATTGTCGCGCATAATCTAGTTGGTTATTTCAATCCGGAAAAATGTGATGTTGAAAAATTTAAGCCTTGGATTAGATTTTTAAATGATCATTCGATTGTTAGCTCTGCTATTAAATCAAATGTGATTTTAAACGTCGATCTACTTAGACTGATTTGCACAACTTCTACTGTGGCCGATGATTCAAAATCTTTTTCATTCACCATCGCAAACACACAGTATGTAGTTGATGAAACAGTCGTCAATCGTGCGTTAAATTTTCCACTAGACAATTTCTATAATTTACCCTCTGAAAATGATATCACAAATTTTTTCAATGCTATTCACTATCAGGGGGTGATCAATTTAACCAAACTTTCTAAATCAAATTTGGTGTCTGAATGGGATATATTCTTCGATACACTTTCCAAAGTGTTTGCCAACTGCACAAAATCTAATTTTCATAACATTACTTCCACCCTGCAGTATATTGGTCTTGCGGTTGTTTTCAATCAAAGGATCAATTTTGGCAAACTACTTTTTCCCATTCTCTTGAGACGTCTAACTTCTGCTTTACGTGATCATTCTACAAATCGTAGGGTATCATGTTACTATGCTCGTTTTCTTATGCTCATAGCAGATCATCTACTCACCCCTGAACACAAAGCACTTTTTGCTAACTCTGCTGTAACCGAACCCCCACCAGTTAGCAAAAAGATTTACACTCGCCAAGACACAACCTTCAAATTTATGCAAGTACCAGTACTTGTATCTGCTTTCATGGCCAATTATATTCCCTTGCCTATTTTTAATCTTCCCGGCCATGAACAGCAACCTCAACCTCCAGTGGTTCAAGCCACCCAGGCTCTTCCATTACAGGTAGTAACTCCTCACTCTCTCTCTCACTCTCTTCCTACTTCTGTTAACAGACCCTCAGTGGTTGATAGGGCTGACCATGAAGTTGTAGAACCACAGCTTCAATCCCAGGTCATAGAGCCAAACACAGAGTCTCATTCTATCTCACCCTCTCCCCCACTGTCTAAAATGTTACCCAGAAGATTATTAGGAAGTAGTACAATGTCAAATATGAGTGAACCCTCAGCTCTGCCTCCTCCTAAGAAAAGAAAAACCTATTCTGAGGCATCTGAAAGCTCATCCTTGTCCTCCCAACAGGACATGGACTTTGAAATGGCCAATGAACAGTTACTAGAGGCATTCTCTCAACAGGATGCATCTATTGAAATTCGCCATCGGGCCATGGCATCTTGTACTGAGTCAAGCACAATTCCATTACTCACAATGGAACCATACACTTCCCCAGATAATACTCAGGACACCCAGCGAGGAGTGCACGTAGAGTCGGTTACAGTGCCTGCCATAGTTACGGCAGAAGAGCAGTCACATGCTTCAGAGGGAAAATCTGACTCTCCGCCATCTTTAATAGAGTCATTTTCTCCCCTCCCAGATCCAACAACTCTGGCTCCCTTATGGGATTCTCCACTCGCAGATTTATCTGGAGAAAGTGGAGGGCAACTCGGTCAATCTATCCCTGAAGCAATTCAGACATCTATTCCAAAAGATTTGATAGCATTGACTGAGGATCGGGACTCGCGAATTCCCATTGCACCACCACTGACCTCTCTTGAAGAGGCTAGGGTGATTTTTAATGCAGGTACACAAGAACAGCAATTGGAAGACTCCTCACGAGCAATCATATTGAGAGAAACACATGCACATGAGATGAGTGAACCAAATACGAGTGAACTTCAGGTGAGAGCACACACAGACACTGATACTGTCAACCTGTTAGCTCAGATTGCTGCCCTGAAAGAAGAACTTGCTAAAAGTCAAGCTGAAGCTCAAGCATTCGAAGCACAAGTGGTTGAACGGTCTTCTTCTTCCACCTCTGTCGACAATCAGCTTGCAATCATAAGGAATGACATCTCAGATTTAAAGACTACTGTAATACCAAAGCTCAATTCTATTCAGGACACTCCAAATTTATCAGCTGATGACATATCCAACTTCTGCTCCCTACATACAAGAATGACTTCTCTTGAAGACCTCGTTGAGATGAATCATTCACTGGACAACTCAAGATTTCTAAAGATAGAGACGGGCATGGAACATCTAAATGAAGGCATGAAGCACTTATATTACATGATCAAGAATTCTCATTGCCCTAATGAAGAACAAAGAGCTTATTTTGAAGGACCGTCTGGTGGAGGATCAGGCTCTGGAAGTGGTGGAGGTTTCAAAGGAAAGTCAGTAGAGGATCCCTCAACTAAGGGGGAGAAGAAAGGGAGTAGTTCCAAAGGGAAAGAAAAAGATACTTCTGCTGGAGATAAAGGAAAGGCTGATGATGCCTACTACAGTGGAGAACAGGATGACTTCGATATTTTTGACATTCCCACTGAACCAGTTCAGGAAGATAAAGATGGGTTATTTGAAGCTGAAGAAGAAAGTGATTTTGAAGATTGGGAAGAAGAAGATACAGTGGATCCTAGGTTTGAGAAAGAATTTCAGAAAGAGCAGTCAGAGATGCAAAGAAAAGAAGCTGAACTCAAGAAGGTCTCACAGATCATTGATAGGAGAAAAGACATACAAAGAACAGAAACTCTTCAAAAGCAACGTCTTCATGACATTAAAGCTCAAGAAAGGAGAAGAGATGTCAGACTGAAGATTGGTGGAAAGTGGGATGAAGCTAGGAGAGTACTCGATATGCCTCAGCTATGCACTAACAATGATAGGCAGTTCTTACATCTTCTTGACAAGCTGGAAATCTCAAATCCTAACAATGACATGTACATGAATGCTATCAAGACTGAAGTCTCAAGGATCACAGCTGCTTTTGATAGATCCCTAAATGAGATGAGCATTTTTGTATATTGTCAGAGTGAAGGATCATTCAAAGTGTCACTTCATCTATTTGAGAATCGTTCGTTGTCAGAGATTTGGGTTCTTTTAAACAAAGTGAAAAGAAGCTCAGAGTTGAATGAAGTTCTTCGGGAAAGGCTTAAAGAGTTTGCCAGCAGGGCTAGTCCTCAAGTGGTCAACAATCCTCATCAGGTGAGATTCTTTAAGTCTGATTGTCTTCAAATCTGTCAGCTAGATGTACAATCTCTTAAAGACTACTCAGCTAAGCATCTGGTCTGGATGGAACATCATTTGAGAACTGCTGGATATTCATCCATGTTGAAGACTCAAGCTGCTGACTTGATTCAAGCTTATTGTGAGAAGAATGTTAAAAGGTACAATCAACTCAAGAATAAGTTGAAGACAGTTGGAGTTCAACCAGTCAGACCTGCAAGCTTCACTTCAGAAAAGGATCGTGTTTTTGACAAGGAATTGCTTCAAGATTTAGAAGAAGGTGAAGTCAGAAGAGAAGACAACTAAAGTCAATTAGCTCAAAACTCAATGTAATATGATTAGAGCGTTATGAATCAAGATAGACTAATGTAGTTATATGTTCAGGCTAGAGGAACATCTATCTTGTATTCACTTGTAAATTTCATTTGGAATCTGGAAAATGTTAAATATAATCCAGAACTTTTCTGCTATTTACTTTACATTACTGTTTATATCTTTTTCTTATTTGTTAGTTGAGTTATCCTCTAGGTATTTGTTGTTATTGTCTAACAAGCAAATAGGGGGAGATTGAAAGGCATATGTCATAGCCTACTCGTTTATTCGAGTATTTAACTCAACTCAAATAAGAATGTAATAAGTAAATAGTGGATCAATCATCAGAGAGATCTCACAAAGTAACATCTGTCAAAGAATAAAGAAACATTGTTCATCTGCAGACTTGAAGATTCACTGGAAGAAGTTCAAGAATTTGATCATGCCTCAGTGATATAAATCAAGATCGTGGATTTAATCAAGTGACAGAGATCTCGTCAAGGTATCATTTATTACAAGGATTCAATCAGAACAACAAAGTCAAGACATGAAGAAACGTCACGAAAGTTAGTCACTCATGAACCAGACAGTACATCGAGTGTCAGCATTGAAGTGACGGAATTGATTCATAAGTCTCAGTGACTTTCAGAAGATTGACAGAAGAATGGTTGCTGCTCAGCGTTAGTATTAATTCTCCATTAATTAATTAAGTCATATAATTTAATTAAGAAAATAAATTATATCTGCAAGGATTAATTTATTAATTAATTGAATTAAATTGATTAATTAATTTAGAATTAATATTAAGGAATTACAGAATTTTAATTGGTTTAAAATCTATTTAAATTGAAACAAAGCAAACTGATTGTATTAGTATGACAATCGGTATGACAATCAATAGTCATACCGAAAGTCATGCTAATTCATTTAATTGTCTTGTTAGAATTTTTATTAGATTAAAAATCTGTTATTAATCTTTGCAAGACAATCTGAATTGTACTTATGTAACAATCGGTATGACAATCAATTGTCATACCGAAAGTCATGCTGGTTCAAAGGATTGTCATTGCAGTTCATTTGCATTCGGCTGTTTACTTAAAAAGAAACAAAAGAAGCAGAAGAAAAGATCATCCAACAACTCAGCAAAAACAGAGCAGCACATACAGAACAAGAAAACACAGCAGAAAACAAAAGAAAATATTTCATCATTCATCTGCTTATTCAAGATCAAATATTCTAGTTTGTTAATGTTAAATCCAAACCACTAGAATTACTTATCTTGTTCTTGTATATCAATCTAGCGGATTAAAATCCCTAGAACTTAATCTCAAATCGCTTTTAGCATTTGATCTTTTAATTACAAAAATAGAAAAAGTTCATGTCGAATTTATTCTAAATTTTGTAATAATTGATTTGAGATTAATCCCTTGTAATCGATACCGTAGTTGTAACACCTTTCAAGTTTAATAAAAGTTTTATTTAACTTGAATTTTGTTTCACAATTTTATTCCGCATTTTATTCGACGAAACGGTATTGTTTGCATTCAACCCCCCCTTTTACAAACAAATTGGGACCTAACAGTTTCGTAACTCCGTTTTAGGCGTGCAATATATCGTTGGATTCGTTTTTCCGAGACGGATCTAATGAGTGATCAAATTTTAGTTTATATAAAACTTTTGAACTATTTATATTTCCGAAAGTGTTTTAAAGCTGTTTTTAACTGTTTTAACTGCTTTTAAATGTTTCATGTGATACATAGAGATGTATAATGCTTAGACCAATATGCTAGATGATGTAACATGCCTACCTTGATGTTTATTCATGTTGATATATGTGATATATGCTTAGTTTATCATGCGATGATAGATTTAGGTGAACTTAAATAAACATAAGGCGTTTGTTAGACAACCTAGTATAGTGAAATTATTTCATAACCTTAATAACAATATTATGAATACAATCATGAGATTCTTGTGTTTATGAAACACGTAATCGATATGAGAGAAAGGATGATTCTATCAACAACAGATTTTTATCTATAAGAAAGGGTTATTAAGTGACGCCTCTTGACAATGCTCCACCCGATCTGGGAATCATCTGATTATTGATTATTGATTTGAAATATTTAATTTAAAAGGAAGAATCTCTTTATAATATGATTATGATTGTAACGTAATATAATCCCTCTAAAATTAAATAATATCAAGTAGTAATTGGCCAATGACACAACGGGCTTGTGTCGGTCATAGCCTTCCAACATGATAGAAAAGTAGTTCTTATTTTTGAATCATTGTTGGTTCGTGCTACAGCCGAGGGATTTGATTTCGAAATAAGAAATACTTGTCTATTACATAGAGATGTGTACGTTGAATTAGAATCTAAAGGTCGGTACGTGCCACAGTCATGGGCCGTTGGAGACTGATTCAATTGTACGGAATGTTGGGTTAGACTTGACTTAGAATATTGAGTTTGTCATGCCACAGCCGTGACTCAATTATTCAAGAGGCTAAAGTTTGATTAGGGAATAACATAAGATGTAATTGACAAGAGTTGTCTGCCTATTGAACATTACATGGCGGTTCGTGCTACTACCGGGGTTGTGTAATGGAATGTAGGATCCCTATTCCCACTAGCATTATGAATGCTTAATTTTTCACGTAGGGGGTTGAATAAATTAGATAAATTAGTGGGAGCCACTTATGAATAAAGACCCGATTCATATAGTGTTTTGAAATGAAATCGAATATTTGCTAAGTGTTGTTATGTGTTTATCATTTACAGATTTATTTTGTACGTTATGTCTTCTGCACTATCACTTAGGAGCATACTAGATGCTCACAAGTTGACTGGTCCTAATTATGCTGACTGGCTTCGAAACTTGAGATTTGTTCTCAGGATTGAGAAGCTGGAATACGTGATTGACTCACCTAAGCCTATTGAACCTGCTAGCGATGCGCATAATGATGAACATGTTGTGTATCTTAAGTGGATAGATGATGCAAATATTGCTCAATGTATCATGCTAGCTTCCATGAACATTGAGCTACAGAAGCAATATGAGCATATGGATGCTCACACTATCCTCATGCATCTACAAGAGTTGTATGATGTGGCAGGGAGGACAACTCGATATGAGATATCGAAGGAGCTGTTCGGTTGTAGGATGTCTGAGGGATCATCTGTGAATGACCATGTACTTAAGATGATCAATTTGATTGAACGTCTTGGACAACTTGGTTTTGCCATGGATGGGGAGCTGAGCCAAGACTTGGTCTTGCAATCGCTTTCGAGTTCGTTCTCGCAGTTTGTTGTGAACTTTCACATGAATAAGTTGGATGTCAGCCTGCCTGAACTCCACAACATGTTGAAGACTGCGGAATCGAATTTTCCCCCTAAGAAGAGTTCTGTTCTTCTAATTGGTGAAGGTTCCAATCCTAAGAAAAGGAAGAGGAACCCTTCCAAGAAGAAGAAAGTAGGTGAGAAAACGCCGGTTCCACCAAAAGCTGAAGACCCCAAGAGCAAAGTTGTTTGCTTTCACTGTAACAAGGTGGGGAACTAGAAGAGGAACTGCAAGGTTTACCTTACAGAATTGAAGAAGAAGAAGGGTAGTGAGACTGCCGCTTCTGATTCAGGTATGTTCATGATAGAAGTGAATATGTCATTAAGCCAAATTTCTACTTGGGTATTAGATACCGCCTGTGGTTCTCATATCTGCAATTTGTTGCAGGGACTAAGGAGAAGTAGGCCTATTAAAGAAGAGGAGGTGATTCTACTGATGGGAAATGGAGCAAGAGTTGCTGTTGTAGATGTGGAATCATTTCATTTACATATGCCTACGGGCAAGACTATTGTTTTAAATAATTGTTATTTTATTCCCTCGATTGTGAGGAATATTATTCCCATGTTAGACTTGGCTGGATTTTCATTTATTATTGAGAATAATGAATGTTCTATTCTTAGAGATAATATTCTTTATGGACGTGGTACTTTAAATAATGGTCTGTATGTATGTGACATAATTTACTTCAGATTGAACAAACTAATAAAAGAAAAGGGATGATGAAAATCTCACTTTATAGTGGCACTGCAGTCTCCATTTAGTAGATATGGAGAGAGGACTGCAAATTTGCTAGGAATGGTACACACAAATGTATGTGGACCAATGTCTAAGCAAGCCATGGGTGGATTTTCATACTTCATTACTTTCATGGATAATAGATCTAGATTCGGATATGTGTTTGATGAAACACAAGTCTGAGGCATTTGAAAAGTTCAAAGAATATAAGTATGAAGTGGAGAAACAACCAAACATAGTATTATAACTCTTCGATAAGATCGAGGTGGTGAATACTTTAATGGAGTGTTTCTAGATTATCTCAAAGTAGATGGTATAGTCTCCCAGTGGACTCCTCCAGATTGGTATCTGAAAGGAGAAATTGAACTTTGTTAGACATAGTTTGGTCCATGATGAGCTATGCAAATCTTCCAGTATTCCTATGGGGTTATGCATTGGAAACCTCAACATATTTACAGAATAAGGTGCTTTCCAAATCTGTTCCTCAAACTCCGTATGAGATATGGAAAGAAAGGAAACCGAGTCTTAAACACGTTAAGATTTGGGGATGTCCAGCTTATGTCAAATAAGTTGACCCAGATAAGCTGGAATATCGATCCGTAAAATGTAGTTTTGTGGGATATCCTAAAGAGACTTTAGGGTATTACTTTTACACCGATCATCGGGTGTTTGTCTCCAGATATGCTACCTTCTTGGAAAAGGAGTTTATCCTTGAAGGAAACAGTGGGAGCAAAATTTGAACTTCATGAAGTTCAAGAAGCACAAACTACTACGGATCGAGTGGAAACACCTGTTCTGACTGAACAACCTTTTGTGGAACAGCCCATTCATAGAACAGGGAGAGTGTCTTGCCAACCTGAGAGGTAATATGGCCTTGTCATTAAGAATGATAATGAGTTGTCGATCATTGATGATGACGACCCTGTGATCTATAATGAGGCTATGAGTAGTGTTGACTCAGAGAAATGGCAAAGTGCCATGAAATCCGAAAAGGAATCTATGTATACGGTATACGAAAGAATGATTAGAGCAGATGGCCAGGTGGAGACCTATAAGGCCAGGCTTATGGCAAAAGGATTCAAACAAAGGCAATGGATTGACTTTGATGAAACCTTTTACCTGTAGCCCTGTTAAAATCAGTTCGGATTTTGCTTGCGATTGCTGCTTACTACGACTATGAGATCTGGCAAATGGCCAGATGGTTTTCTTTCCAAGGGAAATGAAAACCTAGTGTGTAAGCTGCTGTGAACCATATGTGGTTTAAAGCAAGCTTCTCGAAAGATGGAACATTCGTTTTGATGAGACAATCAAAGAGTTTGATTTTATCAAAAACGTAGATGAACCATGCGTTTACAAAAGGGTTAGTGGGAGCGCGGTAACATTTCTTGTATTGTATTGAAATAGAGTTGACACACATATCAACATAGCAGACCCACTCACAAAGCTACTTTATGAAAGTCACTTTGATCGTCATAAAGACTAGATGGGTATTAGATACCAGAGTGATTGGCTTTAGTACAAGTGGGAGATTGAAAGAAATATGTCCTAAGTCCAATCATGTATTAGGATTTAGGAATAACTTCCTGTGTAATCTGTTTTGATTTCATTGATATTAATAAAAGACTAGTTTTGTTTTTATTACGGGCTCTATCTATTTAAGTGTTTAAATAAGATATACCATAGTTTAGAGTAAAGCTTTTTATGGATTATGATGAGATCATAATAGTGAGACCTAAAAGATGATAACTCTAAACTTAAATAGTTCCTGATCATAGGATTACTAACTGGTAATTAATAATCCGCAAAGATCGGTACATACTATGTTTGCTTCATTATGAAGGATGTCTGTTCTCATAGACATTTGTGTGGTGACACTATAGCTAGTATGTAGGTGCTTATTATAGAATAAGTTCACTGAACATGACTCGCACAGCTGAACAACTGATGGAGTTCACTCACGTGTCAGCAGTTATTCACATAGTGATAGTTGTACAAGTATCCTTAGACTTGAGGTCATCATAGTCATCTTGTGTACACTGAACTATGCTTTGGTTTAGTTCTTAGTCTCCAGGGACAATTATTAGGGCTCTACTGGGTATAGGAATTTGTACACGAAGATAGTGTATGATCAATAAAGGATCTACCCCTTCCAGTGAAGGAAGCGAATGTTCAAGGCTGATCCACTTATGCTAGTTCAGGAATCTCTGGCCAGAGTAAATGAAATTAGAAAGGAGTTTCTAATTTGCATAGAACTAAGCATAGTAAATGGTAAGCAAGTGATTAAATTAGATGGGTTTGACACGAGATCCATGCCTTGTATTTAATCAGGACATTGTAGGGTAGAAGGAGTTTATTGTACGGTAACTATTCACTGAATAGGTTCTTGGTATTCTAAGCAGTGAATTCATATTATCCGGATAGTCGTGATATGCTGAGAAGTATTCCTCACGATGTAGAATAAATGTGATTAATTAATTAATCATATTTAATAAATTAGAGAATTTATATAAATAATGATAAAATAGTTTTATTATTATTTATTTCTACTACCGGCTTAATATTGAACCTACAGGGTCACACCATAAAAAGAGAATGATTTAATGGTGGAGGAATTAATTAATAATGGCTAATAATTATTTATTTGTGAAATAAATAATTAATTGGCAAATTTAATAATTAATTAAATGAGATTTAATTGATTATAAATTAATTAAGAAAAGTTCTTAATATTATTAATTAAGGATTTAATTTTTTGGAAATTAAATCAAGCGAGAGAATTATTTCTAAATTGTTTAGAAAAAGGATTAATAATTAAAAGGTGTTTTAATTATTAATGAGAATAATAAATGGGATAATAATAATAATATTTATGGAAAAATTTCAGCTGAAAATTTTGTCTATAAATATACTATTATAAACCCTATTTATATTCTAACCCCAATTTTTAGAAAAACCTAATTCTCTCCACCTCCTCCTCCTCCTCCTTAACGTCGTTTTCTTGGTGGATACCGGTGGAGTGCTTCACGTTTGAGGAGCAGCTGCTAAGGATCTCCGATCGTTGCTTTTGGATCGTATATTAAAGGTTAGTAATCGATCCCTATATTTTTACCACGATTTATATGCTTTTATTTGGATTTTATATGTGTAAAAGTGCTTTTACCATGCCTCCGCTGCGATTAAAATCCAACACTCAGTACAGGATGCATTGGGGTGAATCTTTTCAATAGATACACCCTGTTGAGAGGATGCATCTAGTAACTGTTTACTCCCCATTTGTTCAACTATGCCCTTTTGGGAGGACACAGAGGTGTCTAGAGTGGTCAACTCTGGTAACTTACTCTTCTTTGGTTTCTTGACCAAGGGTGACTCTGGTTCAGTTTGAAGTGTTTAACTCTCATTTACAACAACAAGGGTTGGTTTCTTTCTCTTCTTTTTACTCACTTCAGTCTTTTGAGAGACTAAAGTGGTTGGTTTGCTAACATCTAGTGGTGTAAAAGAAAGGGATGCAGCCTTGGAAGGTCCCTGTTGGTGTGCCTGTGTTTGTGATTCCACAGGCTCGGGAACCATAGCTGAACTAGAAAATTTAGGAGCCCTCATGATTGGCATAGGGTAAGGATAAGTCCTGAATCTCTCCAACATAAATGGAGTGATTCTGAGACTTACACTCACCTTATTCTTTAAAGTAAGTGAGCCAAATATGATTTTGGACACTTGCTTGCAATTGCCAATTCTACTACTATCAATACCAGCTAACAAATGTATGTCATTGACTTTATGAGCTAAAGTAGACATAATAAACCTTGGCAAAAAGATTTCTTTACCTCTATTCTTCAAAGGCATAGTAAGCCTGGTAGCCAGCTCCTCCAGAATTAGACCTCCAACATTCAGATGCTTGTTGTGAGCTATTGAGAACACCAGCTTCTGCACCATACTTGAGATGTTATCAAAGCCAGTTTTTTTGCAAGTGAAAGCCCTTACTACAGAATCAAACACAAAGAACCATTCCTTCCTAAGGTTTGTTCTGTTCAGGCTTGCCAAGTTGATTGAGCCACTGTAGTTGATGAAGTCCATGAATTCACTCAGCTCATCTGCAGTTGGCATCTCTCCATAATTCTCAGTTGGCAAATCCAGGGCTGTATTCACATCAGCTGCTGAAAACTCAATTTCCTGGCCTCCAATTGTGCATGTGACCACCATAGAAGTGACATTCTCTAGAACAACTGTCCTAGTTATAGCTGATGTCCAAAATTCATGAAGAACGTCCAAATACAGCACATGACTTGCAGTTAAAGCACCTACAATGTAGGATTCAGAAAGAAACTTCACAAACCCCTTGAAACTATCAGGGGCTTGGTTAGCATCAAGAAAAGCAATAAAGTTAGTTCCCTTCTCTGGAATGATAGCTCTAACAATGTTTTGTGTCATTGTAGTGTTTAGAAGTAGTGGGTAAGAAAAAGTTTTGAGAAAAGAGCAAAAATGAGAGAGAAATCGCCTTTTGTCTGAAAGCTAGGTCACTTGAGATCTCGAGAAGGTGTAAGTACAGTGTGTGTATCGAGAAGTCTGGGTATTTATAGAAAAAGTAAAATACTTATCGAGAACTCTGATAAATGCCCAGTTTGTCCAAAAAGGACTGAAATAATTCTAATTTATTTGAATTGAATCAAATTAAAATCAGAATAAATTTTCCAAAAGTATTTGTCTAAAATAATTCATTGAATTAAATTATTTTATTCTGAGTTATTGATAAGTCTCAAAATATCCTTGTCGAGAGCTCTGTGAATTAACACTATTAGAGAACTCTACATGGTCTTATCGATAAGTCATAATAGAGCTTATCGAGAAGTCATTCGAGAAGCCTGTAGATAGACTTATCGAGGACTCACTCGAGAACTCTAAAATGACTTGTCGATAAGTCATTTTGACTTATCGAGAACTCAGTTCTCTATACCTTTGAGTACTTTTATTCTGCCTTGTGTTAATTTTACACATTAAAGATGTAAATTAACAACTAAGCAGTTTACTTAGAATTTGAAATATTCTAAGTTAATTTTTGAGTTTTTAAAGAAAAATAAATATACAGAGATTATGAAATATTTATAATTCATATTTTAGTTAATTTCCAATTAAATCAAACTAGGTTGATTTATTAGAAATTAATCTGCTACAAAATATTATCTGAGTTCTTGCCTTAGGATGAAGAATTGAGCATTCCAATTTCACTCACAAGTCTAGTGAAGGTTGCTTCATCTAAAGGTTTAGTAAAAATATCAGCTAATTGTTTTTCTGTTGGAACAAAAATGAGCTCAATGGTACCATTTGCAGCATGTTCCCTGATAAAATGGTACCTAACATCAATGTGCTTTGTTCTAGAATGATTAACTGGATTAGCTAGTATAGATATGGCACTAGTATTGTCACACATAATAGAAATTTTGTGTAACACTAGACCATAGTCCATTAGCTGATTTCTAATCCAAAGCACTTGAGCACAACAACTTCCAGCAGCTATATATTCAGCCTCAGCTGTGGAAGTTGACGCAGATCGTTGTTTCTTACTGTACCAGGACACAAGTCTTTGACCAAGAAATTGACAGCTTCCACTAGTACTTTTCCTATCAACCCTGCATCCAGCAAAATCTGCATCTGTGTATCCAACAGCTTCAAAACCAGTTCCCTTAGGATATCATAATCCCAAGTTTGGAGTTCCCTTTAAGTATCTCAAAATCCTTTTGACAGCCATCAAATGTGATTCCTTTGGATTGGCTTGAAATCTGGCGCATAGACAAGTAGCAAACATGATGTTTGGTCTACTAGCAGTCAAATATAGCAATGATCCAATCATCCCTCTATAGCTTGAAATATCAACACTCTTGCCTTTCTTGTCTTCATCCAACTTGGTTGCAGTAGACATTGGTGTAGATGCAGGTGAGCTATCTACCATACCAAATTTCTTCAATAAGTCATTCACATATTTGGTTTGGCTGATGAAAATACCATCACTTCTTTGACTAACTTGAAGGCCGAGGAAGTAACTCAATTCTCCCATCATGCTCATTTCATACTCACTCTGCATTAGCCTAGAGAATCTTTGACAAAGCTTTTCATTTTTAGATCCAAAGATGATATCATCCACATAGATTTGAACTAGGATCATATCTTCACCATGCTTCTTGTAGAAGAGAGTCTTATCAATAGTACCTCTAGTAAAACCATGTTTGAGTAGAAATTCTGACAGTGTGTCATATCAGGCTCTTGGTGCCTGTTTCAATCCATATAGAGCCTTAATTAATTTGTAAACAAAGTTAGGAAATTCTGGATCTTCAAAGTCAGGTGGCTGTTGCACATAAACTTCTTCTTCTAATTCACCATTGAGAAAAGCACTCTTGACATCCATTTGATACACCTTGAAATTTGAGTGTGCAGCAAATGCCAGAAAGATTCTTATTGCTTCTAGTCTTGTAACAGGAGCAAAAGTCTCATCATAGTCAATTCCCTCTTCTTGTGAGTAGCCTTTAGCAACCAGCCTTACTTTGTTTCTAGTAACAATTCCATTTTCATCCATTTTGTTCCTGTACACCCACTTAGTTCCAATTATGCTTCTATTCTATGTTGCAGGGACTAATTTCCAAACTTTGTTTCTCTCAAACTGATTCAGCTCCTCCTACATAGCACATATCCGGTCAGGATCCAATAGGGCTTCTTCAGTTTTCTTGGGCTCTACTTGAGATAGAAAACATGCATGTAGGCATTCATTAGCAGTTGCACTTCTAGTTCTCACACCAGCTGAGGGATCACCAATAATAGATTCTACTGTATGACTCCTATTCCACTTTCTGGTGTGTGTCTGTTGACTAGTGCCTTCATCATTTTCTTCAGTATTACCGTGACTGTCATTTCTGTTTTCTCCTTCTCCCCCTGAGTTTGTGCCATCAAATTCAGGTGTCTGAAGAGAGCTTTCATTTCCATGATTTTGTTCAGAGGTTTCTTCATTTGTCACTTGTTGTGTCACAACTTCATCTTCCTCATCAGAATCACTATCAATGGTTAGGTTTTCAAATGCAAGGGCTTCAGCATCATTTACATCAAGGCATTTTAATCCTGGATACTTGTCATCATCAAAAGTCACATATGTGCTTTCCATAATTTTCTTTTGATCAATCACATAAACTTTGTAGGTTGTTCTTTCCAATGAATATCCCAGAAAAATTGCTTCAAAAGCTTTAGAGTCAAATTTTCCCACATATTCAGAGTTGTCTTTTAGAATATAACACTTGCTTCCAAACACATGTAGATGCTTCACTGTAGGCTTCCTGTTAGACATGATTGAGTAGGGTGATTTGCCATGAGCTTTGTTGATGAGATATCTGTATTGAGTGTAGCATGCAGTATTAACAGCCTCTTCCCAAAAACTAGTTGGCAACTGAGCATCTTGTAGCAAAGTTCTAGCAGCTTCAACCAATGTTCTATTTTTCCTCTCAACTACTCCATTCTGTTGAGGTGTTCTAGCTGCTGAAAATTCTTGAACCATGCCTTTGCTTTTGCAGAATTCACTTAATGTTGAGTTTCTGAATTCTGTTCCATTATCACTCCTCAATCTTTTCACACTAACTTTTCCTTCAGCTTGCTTCTCAATTTTCTTGATGTGCTCAATTATAATGTTTGGAGTTTCATCTTTAGAGTACATGAACTCAACCCAAGTGTATCTTGAAAAATCATCAACCATGACAAGGGCATATTTGTTCCTTGAAATGGACAAGACATTTACTGGCCCAAACAAGTCCATGTGAATAAGTTGCAGAGGTGCACTTATGGAATTCACAATTTTGACTTGTGACTTGATCTTTTCATCTTTCCTTTCTGACAAGCTTCACAAACTTCCAGCTGAGTAAATTCTAGACTGGGCATGTCTCTCACAAACTCCTTCTTGACTAAGGTGTTGATTGCTTTGAAATTCAAGTGAGATAGCTTTTTATGCCACAGTTTGCTTTGCTCTTCTGATGCCTTGGTATAGAAACAATACACTCCTTCCTTATTTATTGAGTCTAAGTCTGCAACAAACAAGCTTCCCTTTCTTACTCCCTTAAGAGCAATTTCACCAGTCTTTTTGCTAATAAAAGCACAATCTTCTTTGTTGAAAACAACTTGAAAACCTCTTTCTGCAAATTGACTAACACTTAGAAGATTTACTTCTAATCCAGCAACTAGTGCTACATCTTCAATGACAACATTTCCAGAAACAATCTTGCCATATCCCATTGTGAATCCTTTGCTGTTGTCTCCAAAGGTCACCAAAGGGCCACCATCTCCTCAAATTGTGATAGCAGGGCCTTATCACCTGTCATATGCCTGGAACATCCACTATCAATGATCCATATGACCTTCTTCCCTTTGCCCTACACACAATGAGGATTAAGTGTGTTTAGCTACCCAAGCTGTGTTGGGCACTTTCTTCTTGTTAACTGATTTTGCAGAAGTAGAATGAGAATTTTGAGATAAAATGGAATTCATAGACTGTTGAGCATTTTCCCTTTCAGATATAGAACCAACTTTTGATTCTATGAGATCAATTCTCAATTTGTAGCAACTCTTCATCACTTTCATGTTGCAGGGAATGCAGTCAAACTTGTCACAGAATGAATAGGGATCATTTGCCTTAGCTTCATTGTACTTGCAGACTCCTTCAGGTGAATTGCTAACAGTCTTTTTACAAAGATGAGTTAGGTGATTCATTGATCCACAATTCTCACACCTCTTTCTAGGAGCATCTGCAACATAAGCAAAATTATTGCTTTTGTTTATCCCAATCTTTCCATTTCTATTCTTCTTTTTCTTTTTGACCTGTTTAGCTTTAATCTCCTTCATAGGCTCCTTAGTTTCTTGATTGGCTTTTGGTGTTTCAACAGAGATGGAAGACTGAGTTGTCTCATCATTTTTCTTTTCCTTATCCTCATCAACTATCTCCTGTTTGATGATCAACTCTTCTTCACTGAAGTTCACTTCACATGCCTTGAATAAAGGTGATTCAACTTTCTTCAAAATAATTGGAACATCTTCAGTTTCAGTTGATTTCCCTTTGTCACTGACAAACTTTCTCTTGTTGTTCAAATCCTCATAATCAAGACCAATGGCAATGTTTGCACATGGCTTGTTCTTTTCATGATATTAGCCAATCAAATCAGAAGCATTTTTGAAGGATTCCAGCTTCACCTCATTCTTCTCCAGCTTTTCTCTCAATACTGCTTCAATTTCACTTGCACACTTTAATTTGTTCTTTAAGTATGCATTTTCTTGCTTAGCAGTATCAAGCTCAACCAGCAACAATTCAGTCTCTTGTTTTTCACTCTCAAGTTTTTCATTGATCTTTTTCAATCTGCTAACTTCCTCATTTGTAGCAACCATGCTTGTATGAATGTGGAACATTTATGTGCTCATCTTTTCAACAGTTTCCTTATATTGACTCACATTTAAATCAATTGTGGTAAGAGTTGGTACTTGTGATTTAGATGATGAAGAATCTCCTTTCTCCAAGGCCATGAATGCATAATTTCCAACTTCTTCATCTTCATCATTATCTGAATCATCCCAGCTCTTGCCCTCTGCAATATAAGCTTTCCCTTGTTGCTTCTTTAGAAGAGCATCATACTTTGCTTCCATTTCAAGATAGGATTTGTCTTTCTTTGCCTTCTTGGGTTTTCTACATTCTGTAGCAAAATGGCCCAACTCATCACAGTTAAAGCACCTTATTTTTGATCTATCAACAGATCCAGTTTTGTAGCCAGTTTTGCTATCAGGAGTGTACTTCCCTTTTCCTTTCCAGCTGCTGTCTTTGTTGAAGGACTGTCCTTTGCTCTTGAAAAATCTTGGTTTCTTTACTCTAATATTAGAGAATTTTCTAGCCAAGTAAGCCATTGATTTTTCTAGCTCATCAAGCTCATCAAGAGTGTAGAACTCATCTTCTTCATCCAATTCCAGTATGACTTGCTCTTCAGTGTCATTGACTCTTTTCTCACTTGTAGAAGTTGCTGGAGTTGGGAATTTTTGCTCATCATTAGAAGTCTGGCCATCATTCACAATCAGTGCACTTGAGCCATCCATTACATATCCTTAACCAGCCCTTAATGACTTCTTTTGAATCATTTCAAGTTCATAAGTTTTCAGAACCCCATAGAGCACTTCCAGTGTGATTCTACTCAGATCCCTTCCTTCTCTGATTGCAGAGATCTTTTATTCCAAATGGTCAGGGAGAGTGAGCAAGAACTTCAAATTCACTTCTTCAACATCATAAAATTTATCATGAAGCTGCAAGTCATTTATCAGCTTATTAAACCTTTCAAATACATCAGTAATACCCTCCTTTGGTTTAGCCATAAAACCCTCATACTGAGAAATCAATATCCTTCTTTGATTTGACCTAACCTCCTCAGTTCCTTCACAAAGTATTTCAATCTTTTCCCAGATCTGTTTAGCAGTGTCACAGTTGACAATGTTATTATACATTACATTGTCAAGTGACTCAATTAGTATCAGTTGCAAAGCACTGTCTAGGGAAACTTTCTCTCTTTCAGGTTCAGTATACTCAGAAGGATCCTTGGGAGCATAATGAGCTGGAATAACCATATCTCCATCTGTGGTTTCCTCAACTCTAACTACAGGAGTGAAGGGCCCATTCTTGAGGATACCAATATAGAGATGATTGGTCATTCTTATAAACAGCAACATCTTATTTTTCCATAAAGTGTAATTGGCCTTATCAAAGGGAAAAATCTTGATACTACTGATTTTCTGTGTATTCATTTTTCCAAGATCTAATCTGTTTACTTTCAGATTTTTCTCTGATACCACTTGTTAGATATGAATACAACACAGGGGGGTGAATGTGTTTTGGCTTAAATGTTTGATTTTCGATCGACTTAGGCTTTAGCAGTTGGTTGTTGTTTATGATTTAGTAGAATGGATGTTAAACATAAATAGCTGTGCAAATATGTAAAACAAAGATCTTCAAAACTCACTTAATTTTATATTAAAAATCAAGCAGTGTTTTGCTACAAAATCTCTAAGTTCTTGTTTTAGAACTTAGCTTCTTTCTTGAGAGAGAACTCACACACTTCTATTCTGATTGTTCTTCTTCACTTAACTAGAGGACCAGTGTTAACTTTATAACTCAGTTAACTGCTGGTTTACACGGTGGATAATAAACATGCTATTAGCTTTTCTAAACTGTCACTTCTATTTATAGAAAAGAAAATCTTTCATTTCTGGCTTAGCATATCTTTAGCATCCCGTGTTAACTTTAATCTCCTCTGTCAGTTAATCTTTGTCGTTGATCTTGCACATCTCTCAAGCTGCTTTTTGTAGACTTATCAATCCAGCTGTGTGAATTGTTTGTTGATTTGCAACCTTGGATATTGAACTGTTCTGCAATTCTGTACTTAGAGAAATTTCTTCACTTCGAGATCTTCAGTTAAGCTGTAGAGAACTCGACATCTCAATAGGCATGTTGGCTTATCGATATCTCTGAAACTTCATTGTTGCCTAGACTTATCGACAACTTTGAGTTCTTTAGTGAATTTTGGTTTATCGATAACTCAGAGTTCTCTAATAGAATTTGGTTTATCGATAACTCAGAGTTCTCTAATGAATGTATACTTGTTGATATCTCTGAGTTCTCGATAGACAATTCCTGAGTTCTCTACACCCGGTGGATGTTTCTTATCCGTCGAGTAGTGATGGCTTATCCGTCGAGTAGACATTCCTCATCCGTCGAGTAGATATTGCTCATCTGTCGGGTAGATGTTACCCATTCGTCGGTACTATCTGGAGTTTAAATGACTTCTCGATAAGTCATTCTGGAGTTCTCGAATGATTTCTCTATAACACTAATTCTGTGACTTGTAGAGATCTTGACTTAGAATGTTTTACACCAAAACAGATTTATTCAACTTCAAACTTCTTCATAATTCTTCTGAGGCATGATCTTCTTGATCTTCTTCCAGATAGAATTCTTAGGTTTGACACTGTTTAGAGAAAAATGCTTCAGTCTGCTCCATTTACATTTTACAGACGTTAAGTGTTACAAGTATGAATTACAGATTAAGGTTACAATACAACTAATCTTAGGGTTGTCAATATGACTTAGTCTTGTTATGATACAGGCATGTCTTGCACAACATGTTGTTATTGTTAATTGTTTGGAGGTGTGGTTTAAAGTCGAGAACTTTATTGATTAGCGATTAAATGAAGAATTGAGCTTAATGTGAAGTGAATATAAATATTTTTGTATGTGGAAATTAGAGGTGGAAGAGAAAAAAATTTGGACCCAAAATTAATGTCTACATCCATTTTTTACGTTATGTTAAAAAAATATAAGATCCTGCTGCTTCATAAATTTTTAGGTACATTAAACTCTTAATATGTGAATTGACGTTAACATATCAAATATTTTTGGTGGAATTTGTCTTTTTCCTAATATAACTAGTAATAATTAAAATGTATTAATATTATATTAAAGGGTATGTATTATAGAGTCCAAAAAATGAAGGAGAAGTCTCGTGATTCATTCTTCGATTCGAATAATGAGTAATTGTTTTTTTTGGAAAAATAATGAATAATTGAGGCAGAGTCGACGCTTAATATAAGCGAGTTAGCAGTGTCTAATGCCCCTAATTTTTAAAGGCCCGAAAAATATAAACTTGTTCCTATAATTTTAATTATTATTAAATTAATAATTAAAATTATAGGTATAAGTTTATATTTTTCGGGCCTTTGAAAATTAGGGGCATTAGGCACTGCTAACTCGCCTATATTAAGTGTCGGCCCTGCCTCAGTTATTCATTATTTTGATATTAATTTAAAATTAAAAAAAATTGTGTTCATGCTTATATTTGAAGGTCCCAGAAAAATAATTTTTGTTATTATAAAACTTTTAATATCAATTTCTTTTTAAAAATATAAAAATTATTATTATAAATATAAATAATTCAACATTATTTTTTAAGTCATTGAGCCAGGGATATTAATAAAGGATATGATCATGTCTCGTCACCCGAGTTTTAGAAGTACACAGTAGCTTATCAAATTACTGCATTTGTCTTTGTTTAATTTGTACACCCGAGTTTTAGAAGTACACAGTAGCTTATCAAATTACTGCATTTGTCTTTGTTTAATTTGTACTGGTTTCTTAATTTGATTTTGGACTAAATCATTATACTTGGTTCTATATGCTAATAATAAGTAGAGGTTATATATATATAGGTGTCAATTTATGAAGGGCTCCCTTAGATACAGGCCTGTAAAGAGTCATTATTTAAAAAATATAAAATATACAATTTATTTTATTTTTCATCATATACATTTACAAATTTTAATTACCAAATTAAAAACGAAGTTGCACAATTTTTTTATTTAAGATATTATTGAAATTTAATGAAATAGTTTAAAGTGGTTCTGTAGTAGAATCACAATTTAATCACACTTATCCAAAATTATTCCATAATATAATTAAATTTAAAATCAATTATTTTTTTCAAATTTCAATTATTAAATATTTTATTATATTTAAATATAATTATTATTCTACATTAGCAACGAATTTAATGAAATTCTATAATAGATACAAGGGTTCTCTACGGTTCTCTATATAAGAGGGTTCTCTCTTGAAAAAATACATATATATATATATATAGTCAAGTGCTCAAATACAAACTAATATTAGAATACAAACTACAAAACAATAATAGTCAAATGTTTAATCATTTTCTCTCTCCTCCATGTGCACTTTATATTCGTGTATATATTTTCCCCTTCGTTTTTAATCTGACTTTTCCCGTTAGTCGATTATTTTTTTAAAAAAAATAACTTCAACGTATTTTTCTATATCTCCCACTCATCGATTTGCATAGCATATTTGTTGTATTTTGACGACAAATCAGTAATTAAACTTACCCGAATCACTAAGCTGAAATCAATACTATTTCAGGAACCAGTACATTTTAGTAATTCTCGTAGGCATAATTAGTGATTTATTGTCGAAATATATCAAATATGGTATTCATATTGATTATTGGAGAATGTAGAAAAATATAGTAAGTTAGATTTTAAAAATAGATTACCAATTGACGTGAAAAATTCAATTAAAAATAGAGGGAATTAGATGGAGTTGTGTATGAGGGTATATTTAAATAGGATGGAGTGTCGTTTGTAGTTTGTATTTTAATTTAGACTGTATTGAAGGAAAACTCTATATATATATATATAGTTTAGGCAAATAAAATGATGGACAATATTCATCCCAATAATCAACAATTGAATGGGCTCGACTCTTAAGCATTAATTAAGGGCTACTTCCATCAGAAATCTTGGTAAATCTATGCCAGTACCGGACCATTCTAGTTACTCTTACCTAGACCAGTTTGTATGAATGTCGTCTATGTTGCAATGCCTAATGAATATAGTTCGTTATATGATGTGTAAGAAGTATTATAAGTAATAACATAGGTTTAAAATATGAATGTCTTGTCCAGAATGTAAGCTGGTTCAGTGGGTTTACCATTTATTAGCGTATCTCGGATCTCATCAGATAACAGCTATTGAGCTCTAGAAAAATTTGCAAATTTCTTTTATTTCTTTTTCCATTTTGAATTTGTAGTTTGAATACTTTTACCAAAATGCAAGCCTTTAGATTCCCACTGCGATGTCGACCTCGATCTCATCCGCAATACAGACTTTATTGGTTTGGTCATTATCCCCAAGACCAAGAGTGTTTTCTGGGACACCGCAAGGGTACTTGATCTTTCCCCAGCACTTGAACTGGGAAAATATGAGCAAGAAAGATCAGTGCTCGTCAATTCTTATTTATATTCCGTTCATTCCATCATTAGAGTCTCGATATTTTTTTTAATAATATATGTACATTTCAATTTTTAATATGAATTTATTGACATTTTTTCAATATAAAATTATTAACAATTTTTCAGAATTATCCTTCTTATAATTTGTAGATCAATAAACAAGGGTTGAGTAAAATTTACGTTCATACATTTATAATTGATATAAGTAAAAATATATCATTAAATTAATATTTTATTATTATACATAAAAAATTAAAAATTGACCACAAGGAAGGAAAACATAAGATAAAAAATTTGTCTACCGCATGTCACCTTATGCTATTTTTATGAGATAATTTCTTGTTATTGGTGATTCTTTTTTGCATATAAGGCCTCCACTTTTATTAATAAGTAATAGGCAATTAAAATTTGAAAATTTATCTTTATCATAAAAAATCGTCATCAAAATACCTTTATAAATTATCATTAAAATTTCAAAACCCTTCAACTTTTATTTCTCTAACCGCAATCTATTTTGAATTTTTAAAATTTACTTCTAAGACTTTCTAATAGCGAAAACCTAGCCATCTGAGCATCCTCAATAGTGATTGGTCACAATTGAAATTGACGTGATAAGACAATTTTAATTCCAAACTTAATTTATGAGATTAAGTAATTTTGGTTGATTCATGTTACTAAATTAACATGAAATATAAACAAAATTTTATTATATACGGTGGGTTGAACAACTTTGTTAGACCAAGATAGATATATCTGATAATTTTAAACATGACATGATACGACTTACACAATATAAAATGATATGAAATTTAGTGTTTGTGTTTTGGCTTTTTAGTACACGATACGAAAGTACAGGGTGGAGATTTAGTGTCTGTTGTGTGTTTGACCTTTGGATACACGACACGAAATATACGACATAATTAAATATTATAATTAAATATTAATATTTATAATGATTTATAATGAATATATGTATATTTATAATAAATATATATATTTATTTTAAACTAATACTTGATTATATAATATTATATATAAATATGGTCTAAATATATATGTTTCATATATTTTGTAAAAAAAATCACCAACAAATCTTATATTTAATTTATTTAATTAAATAATTAAGTTTTGTTAGGAATATATTGTGAAATTGATGATAAATTAAACAAAACACCATAGTAGATTTAACTTAGTGAACTTTGTAACACTCGGCGGATAATCAAATATAGTCCCGACGGATGATTTAATATAGTCCCGACGGATGACAATTTGACATCCACCGGGTGAGTAGCTTATATAACAAATAAGTATTGTAGCACATTTCTACAAACAACTTTGTGTAGATTCTGTAGGAGTATATGAGTCATGTTGACTACTAGTGGATATGCAGAATAGGTTGATTAATTGTAAATATGAGATGTCTTGTAATTTTGGATAAGTGAAATGGAGTCATGTGACAAATAGCTACCCGACGGATGATCAACAAAACTACCCGACGGATGATCAACAAAGACTACCTGACGGATGACAAACATGTACCCGACGGATGATCAAATTCAAATATCTGTTGACTGTGACAACACAGTCACATGCATTGGGTGTTTGCAAAAGGAATGTGGCAGCCTGATAAGCAGGAATTTGAGTACAAAGAAACATTATCATTTTCATGCAATTGTGAAGATATTCAAAGATGCCGAAAGAAATAAGTGAAGCAACATAAAGTTAGACTAGATATGTTTGTTTTATTATCTTGTCTTATTGTCATGTAAACTTGGTAATATATTAACCAAGTGTAGTTAGTAGAACATTTAACTAAGCAAACACATTTTAAAGAGAGATAGAAAAAGCTGTACTTGTCAAAAATTTCTGTGTAATTTGTTTGTTCTACTTGTAAAGCAGTTGTGAGGCATTTCAAACTACACAGAGTTCTCAAACTAATATATATATATATAGGGGTTACTCCAATAGAAACCAATTTAAAATAGAAACTAGAAACTAAATAATTTTTTTTTATCGAAATATAACACATATGGTATGCAAATCGATCGTTGAGAAATGTAGAAAAATACAGTGAAATCGGATTTAAAAAAAAAACTTACGGTTTGACGGGAAAAAACAAATTAAAAACGGAGGGGAAAAGCTGAAATTGGGTGTGGGAGGGTGCAAAGTAGTTGGGTGGGGTGATTTAGGGGGACCATTAGATTAGGTATATCCAATAGCTTAGATTAGTTTCTAGTATCTATTTTAATTTTAGTTTGTATTTGTTTATTCCCATATATATATATAAGTCTTTTTTCAATAGAGTACCCTCTTATATAAAGAACCCTTGATTCTATTATAAAATTTCATCAAATTCGTTACTAATGTAGAATAATAATTATATTTAAAAATAATAAAAAGTTTAATAATTGAAATTTGAAAAAAAAGTGATTTTAAATTTGATTCTACCGTGGAATAATTTTGGATACGTGTGATTTTACTGCGATTCTACTACAGAACCACTTTAAACTATTTCATCAAATTTCAATGATTTTTTAAATAAAAAAACTGTCAACTTTGTTTTTAATTTGATAATTAAAATATGTAACTGTATATGACGAAAAATGAAATAAATAATGTATTTTATATTTTTAAATAATGGTTCTCTACGGACCTCTGTATAAGAGAGCCCTCCATGGATTGCCGCCCTATATATATGGGGTTACTCCAATAAAAACCAATTTAGAATAGAAACTAGAAATCAAATATTTTTTTTAAAAATTACTTCGAAATATAAGACATATGGTATGCAAATCGATCGTTGTGAGATGTAGAAAAAATACAGTGAAATCGGATTTAAAAAAAAACTTACGGTTTGACGGGAAAAATCAAATTAAAAACGGAGGGAAAAATCTGAAATTGGGTGTGAGAGGGTGAAGTAGTTGGGTGTGGTGATTTAGGGGGAATCATTAGATTAGGTAGATCTAATGGCTTAGATTAGTTCTAAATTTCTATTTTAATTTTAGTTTGTATTTGATCATTCCCATATATATATATATATTATATGGTGGATAATTCAAATCTACCAGAAAGTTTTAAAAGTTTGTATTTTTATTACTTAGTGTTTTGATTTATATAATCATTTAATTCCGCACTCTGCAAATCAAACACTTATATATATATTCAGTTGTAACAGTTTTAAAATCTTGAAAAAGTAGCCAGAATTATATTCAACCCCCTTCTGTAATTCTTGTTGCATTGTTATGGAATAACAAGTTTAAATTATATTCAATTTTACACGAAAATACGACACGAAACGAAAGTACACGAACACGATATTACACGAATCCTAAATGAGCCGATTTTGAGTTTGACATCCAAGTACACGAAAAACGAAAATTCAAAACACGAAAGTACACGACACACAAATGATTTGTCAAGTCTAATGACAGGTGTGTAATTGAACCAAAACGAGTCGAACATTACCAGACTAGACTCGAACTCGATTAAGAATGTTCGAGTTCGAGTTTGACCGAACCTTAAATTTTAAATTTAATGTCTAGCTCGGTAAAAGTTCAATTCGCTCGAGTTTGACTCGAAAGCTCGAATTAATTTCACTAAATATTAACAAAAACTCGAAATATGACCGGTTCGGCTCGAGTTCGATTTGATTAAATATATAGATACAAATAAAATATTAAATATTTATTTAAAAAATATATTTATATTTTAAAAAATTAAAAATAGTAAAGATTTGATAATACTTACGTATCTTACGATTTGAATAATTTGAAACTCTAACTCGCCTGAAATAAGAATTCGAATAGTTCAACCTCGGCTCAATTATTACGGAGCTAAATTCAAATATTTTATCCATAGAGTAAGAGTAATTTACAAATAATTTAACTGGTTTTACGTTTACGTCCTCAAACCAGGGTAGAATAAAAAAATATCCACAATTTTTAATGGGTAAATGGGACCTATTATGTGGCGAATCGTCCCAAAAGATGGCACAACAATATAGATTCCAAACTTCACCAAAATAATATAATAATAAAAAAAGAGAACACAAAAGTAAAACCAAAACCACTTAATTAAATGTACTTAATTCTCGTCCTCATCTGTTCTCAAAACACAACCCCCTCTTGTCTTCCTCTCCAATGGCGAAATATCAACAACCACCTCGATCTCATCGATAAACGCTTCAACAAAACCCGACCCATTTCCCAAAATTCAATTTTGAAAGTGGGTTTTTAAGCTTGCCATGCCACTTTGCTTCTCTCTCACTGCCCACCTCTCCACAGAGGACTTTTTTAACACTCATTTGTTTTTATCATTTTGTGTTGTGTTTCTTTATATACAGTTTGTTAGCTTTGTGTATGTACAGCAATGACGGCTGATACTCATGTTCCTAATCCTAAAGGCCTTCTTTGTAATGCTGGCGCTGGTGCTGCTGCTGGTTTGTTTTCTATCTTGTGTGTATTTGTGTGTGTGTGTTTGTTAGAATTTGTGTTGTTATTGTTGATTTTTTGGAGGTGTGGTTTAAAGTCGAGAACTTTATTGATTAGCGATTAAATGAAGAATTGAGCTTAATGTGAAGTGAATGGAAATATTTTTCTATGTGGAAATTAGAGGTGGAAGAGAAAAATTGGTTAGGGAAGAGTGTGTAATTTTTTTTGAGATAAAGAAAAAGACCGAGGAGGGTGTTAGGAAAATGATTATAAAGTAGGAAAACTATGAAGAAAAGAATTAAGTTTAGATGGATTAATCGTAAAAAAATCCACTAGTCCTTAGGTGACTAAACTATCCTTGGGATATATTAGTGCATATTGAACTTCGGAGGAATATGTTTAGAGTGGAATCTATAACAGCAGAACAATTTCCCTGAGAAAATTTAAGTTTACATTTCCGAATAAAGGGAATAGAAATTAATCAGTAAACTTATGAAGTAGTAAAATCTTTATAATAGAAAAAATACAATAAAAAAAGTAAATGAATCATTTCAGTGTTTTACTAACATGGCCTGAAATGATACCTACATATCTTTCTAATTTAAATAGACTTTATTATTAATTATAATCTACTTTATTTTACAAAATAATACTAATAAATCCTAATTCTTTGTTTCTCCTTGAGAAAAATTCATCCACAAATTTTACAAAAATTAAGTATTTTAGCACTATGAGTCTATGACAGCTTTAACTTATCTTAGTTTAATCCCACAAGTTGTATTTGTGGAAGCAACCTCGAAAGAACAAGATCTTTAACAGTTCCCAACATTTTGTATTGGACACGAAATTTATTTATTTTTCACTACATACATGCCAGGCTCCTTGTTCACATTAACTTCAAGACACCTCGTATCTCGTCTTTTACAATGTTGATACAGTAAACTTTAAAATGTTCGTAACTATTCTGTTTTTTAATAACAATCGGAACACGCAGACTATTAGAATAACTGTTCTCATGGTGCATTATCGACTTCATTCCCTTTTATTGCCAGCCACCGATGTGACCACTAAGTCATCGACTATTGAAAGCAACATCCCAAGCTTGATGTTGATGATAACAGCCGTTGGTCGGTTGCCCTCAAGTTCTAAGAGAGTCTTATTTTACAGTAAAAGTAAATTGTAATAAGATAGTTTGGGTTTTCTCAAAAATTTCTTTAAGTGTAGAAAGATGAATTTGTTTGGTCGAGTCACAAGCCATAGGAAGATAATACTCTCTATTTCAATAAACAAAGTTTGAAAAATATAAAAGACTACATCTCATTATCTCCCTTTATAGGATTGAAACCCAAGAAGTAGGCAAGGTGTGGGATCATGATAGTAAGAATCTTAAAAAAGAAGAAGGGAACACGTGTTTAAAATGTTCAACCAGAAACTTCAAATGACCTCTTTGTCCAATATTCTTAAACTCTATCATAAATTACAACTTACAGTAATGCAATATACCCAATATAAGAAAAATGCAAATTAATATACATTACGGCCTTTCTAGAATCAGTGAGTTTTAGTTTTAGTTTAAGTTACTGGGGAATGAGATGGTTTAGAGGAAGGAATAAAAATTTCAGATATTTCCTCACATCATAATGCAAAATTCATCCAATTTCACAGGAAGTTTAGAAGTTGAAAGAACAATGAATTTATTTTAATTGAGGGGATAACAAGCTTGAACATGGTTTTTGACAAAGCAGTATAACCGAGGTATATGCCACGTTACCCCAACTCGGTCTTCACCTCCCCTTGCCGGACCTGACACTTATTTTGTGTTGGATTCTTCAAATTAAATTTGGAAAATACGTTGACCAACTTAAAGACCACATATAAATAGAACATACGACGCATTACGGAAAAGATAGGAAGAAAGGTTAGACCCTGATTTGCTTATTTCTTCACAAAATCGTATTATAACTCGAGTTTGTTTGATTAATTTTTTATGAAAGTTTATGTCAATTGTTTACTAATAGATAATGCTGTACTTTTGTCACAAATAGGATAAGGTCCCTGTATCCCCAAGTTTGGAGAAGCCCAATTCTGAGCAAGATATTGTATATAAGATTAAAAGAAATTTTATTGATTTATTTATCGTAGATTCTAGATTGGAGATTTTAAAATATTAGTCTTGATTTAGATGCATACTTTGTATTTATTAGGTTGTTATAATAAGTCCAAAGTCGGTATGGCCTCGTCCTTTGTTTTTATGGGCATTCGTCCATTAGATAATTACATTACACTTTGTGCATACAAAGTTTGTTTATCTCTTTTGTATGTGGGTTGTAAACCAGTATAATTATCTCCCTTTACGGCTGAGATGCCCTTGGGTAGTGGATTTTACACGGGCCACATATATCCATCTTTTAATGTTTTATTCTATATTTCTGTTCTCGTTAATTTTTTGAAATGCATCAATTTTAGACGTGTATTTGATTGCAGGAGTTATTGCAGCTACCTTTGTCTGTCCCTTAGATGTAATCAAGACTAGATTTCAGGTTCATGGTCTACCTACTCTTGGAAATGGAACTGTTCGAGGTATGCTAACTTTCATGTTCAACACTTGTCTATTTTAAAGGTTTTCTGGAGATTGCTTTTCCACTAGTCATAGTAGTTTCGGTAGTTAGCTGTTTGCAGAGTTATTGGTTTTGTATGCTTATGACTTGTCAGTATAACAATTCAAACCTTTTTTCATTGAAAGACAAAATACAACTAATGAGATTTTTGTGCTGAAAGAGGCAAAGATCGTAATGCTGGTTTCATAAAGGTTAAAGGTCAATTTTTTCGTATTGTTTTCAGAAGATAAAATCTAGAAATGAAGGTGTAAACATCCTAGATAAAGAATCAAAATAGTATATTATTAGTCTCCAATACAGAATTTACCACTCGCAGTAGAGTATTACAGTGCTCTCTAAATTCCTGAAAGTAGCTGATTTAGATGCCCACAAGTGGAACAGACCCTTTAATAGTGAAAGTTTCAAAATTTGACTAAAAGTATTGATTAGTGTTAATAGTGTACACTCTATTCCGATTTTTTTTTTGTTTCTATTAGAATAGTAGATAAAAATAATCTAGGTTCTTGTAAGGCAATGTCAACTTCGAGATGCATGTGTTTTAAGTCGTAACTTGTTACTATCGACAATGTTCTGTAGCGCCAACACAGTGGTAATACATTATGTGTACAGCGAGTCAGCGATACTAGAATCTAGATTTAAATGGATTTCATTGTTCAGACTCTACTGGTATCTCAGTGGGCAAACTTTACTCGGTGTAGTCGATCAATGGCCCAACTTTTAAATTAGCATTTCAGTGACCAATTTCTTGTGCGCTTTTTCAGATGGTGGTTTCTGTTGACTTTTGTTTGTGTTAAAAATTGTCCAAATTTTGCACAATAACCCATCAAAACTGACTCTTCGACTGAGAAACCCGTCCAAATCTTTATTGCTTAACCTCTTGTTCATCCTCTTCATTCTCTATTGCTATCTTTCCTGCAATGTTTTTAGTAATTCAACACTATTAGAACATGCATGCATGTTTTCACTTGCGATTGAACATTTTATTGTGTTATAATAAACAAAAGCAGAACACGATGGATTTCGGTAAGCTTCATCGTTGTCCAACCAATCGATCCAGGAATTTCCTTTTCTGGAGTCTTGTCAATATAGAGCACAACTAGATATTATTTCTGGCGCTTTTAATTAGAGTTAAGATGTTCTGTAGCTTGTTTCTTTGTTTCCAGACTTTTTTGGAGAAGAAAATTGGATTTGTGATTCTTGGGGACGTACATGCACTGGTGTATACTAGAGTTTGCTAGGAAGAGGGTGCGGAAATGAACATTAGGAAACGACTGAAATTCCATCAATGGTTAGTGCTGACTGAGGCTGGTGGATGGTCAGGTCCAGGACCTACTGGCATTTCAACTTGAGTAACAGGGGGGGGGGTGTGTGTTTGTATTCCTCGTAAATGATGATTTAATTTTCCATACATGAAAGACCCTTTTTCTCGACTATATTTTCCCTCCTTCAAGGACAATTAGAAAAACGAAGTGTTTGTTACAGAGCTTAATTGGAAAGGAAAAGGATGACGTTTTGGAAAATCTGGGTAAGCTTTTGGATCGGGTTGGATTTTGGGTCGGTTAATTGAGATGGGTAACTGGGTAAATAGATAGTAATTGTTAAGGAGTTGATCAAAAACTGATCGCTACCACCATTTTGAAAAGTGCTTAAGAAATTGACAAACCAAACTGCTATGTCAGAAGTCGAGCCACCGATCGACAAGACTGAGTTAAGTCTATTTATGTGTTATATGCTTGTGTACTGCAATACTATGGTGATAAACTATAGATATGCAGAAAATTTAAGATAGGAATGTGAAAGCTTGTTTAAGGAATATTTAAGTTGCTTTTATGCAGTTTTTGAAACTTTCAACTTGATCAGGCAGTCTTATAGTTGGAAGTTTGGAACAAATTTTCCAAAGGGAAGGATTGCGTGGCATGTATCGTGGGCTTTCTCCCACTGTTTTAGCGTTACTTCCAAATTGGGCGGTGAGTCATATATAGTTCTACTTTTTATCTTCCGTAATCAGCTGAATACTTTCTTAAGTGTAAATAGTTATCTCTTCTACTTGTGATGCATATCCCAAAGGCACTGATATAAAGTATCATTATATGCTATATGGAAAATAAAGAAAATGAATGTGCAGGTTACCAAATCTTTGTGTCTTGCCTAGAAAAAAATAGCAGTCTTCTTAACTTTATTGTTAAGAATGGTAGGCATGAGAACTATTTAAATAATACTTGTATGCTGATATGTAGCACACGTCTTACTCCATGCTGCATTTGTTTCTGAAAAGTTTTTTTTTATATGAAAAATTTATATAGTTTGGCTGACGGTTAGTAGGCCATAGGAAGTCATTCCTTTAAGTAATACCAAAACCTGTTGCGACTCAAATTTTCTCTTCAAATTAATAATTAGTATGAACATCAAGAAGAAATTTGAAAATTTATATTTCAACTCTACAGGCTCCGAAAACCCTGTGCCACTTGTGTTAAATATTTGTGAATGACTTGACCTATATTTTTATTTTGGTTACTCCCACTGTTTTATACCTTTTTATTATTTTTAAATCCTTGCAACTCCAGTTAGCCAGTTATTAATCTTTTTGTTGAAACTTTTGCAGGTATATTTTACAATTTATGATCAGCTAAAAAGTTTTCTTAGCTCTGACGGTTAGTTTCTAACTTACCTTATATATGTTTGGAGATACACCTGTTAACAGCCCTACGTTTTTAAGTTTTGAAAGTATTGTCGTCAACTCGTCATCTTCTCGTCTATGCATATGTACAGTAGCTTCCCCTTTTTAATGAATTAATATGTTTTAATTTACTTGATGTGCAGATGAAGTTGGGAATCATCAACTTTCAATAGGTGCAAATATGATAGCTGCTGCTGGTGCCGGAAGTGTAACAACCATAGTGACAAATCCTCTTTGGGTTGTCAAGACGAGATTTCAAGTATGTATTCGCTGATTATATATTCCAATTTCATTGCACAAGTCAACATTTATGCTGTGAAATAAAACAGCATACTTGCAATAGCATCGTCTATTCGTCACTAAGTCTTTGAGAGAACCAGTGCTACACTATTGAACTCTTAGTCCTTTTAATGTCTCGGCAAATTCGATTTGCCAACTCTATGCTTACAATCTAATTGATGGCTGAACTGGTTACAAATTTGTGTACGTTGTTCTCGGGCTAAGCTAGTAGCCATAGAGTCGTGGACTATCCACTTCCTTGAGAACTTAGTGGGAGTTGAAATTATGACTGGCTGCCTAAGAATAATAAGCAGGCTATTACTAGCAGATCAGACTTATATTTATTTATACTACTCGCTGGCGTTGAGTCTGAGCAGTTGGAGTCTAGATTAAAGGTTAGATATTTTTATATATTTTATGCAATTTACCAAATAACTGTTGTAGACTTGTTGTATCATATTTTGTGGATAGGATGATAGGAAATAGATACACCGCTTATGTGTGTGGCCAATATTGTTACACGCGGTTGGTGAGGGTGTTGGGGGCCAGGATACCATGGTGATAAGGCGTCTATATGGTGATATGGTCTTCAGTTCACTATGTACTTATCTTTCAATGTAAAGCTGTGTGTGTGTGTGTATATATATTGCAAAATATTTTATTGCTTAATTGTTATCGATTTTCTGGTTATCAATACCTATATTTTTGCTATTGTAAATTTGTAAGATAGCTTAATATCATAGAATATAAAATATTACAACTGCAGGTTCAAATTATATTTATATTATAGTAATTTACTAAATGATTAAAACTGTAGTGATAACATATAATTATAACTTGCAACGATTGATTATATTCCATTTACTGCACATGTAATTATGTTCTTAGTTATTAGTGCATCTTACATATTTTGTAAATTTTACATGCCTATGGGAAGAAGAGGGACGATAAAGAAATGAAAAATCAGGAAAAAAGTAATTAGAAACTTAGATGAACATAGAGGAGTGAAGAAAATATAAACAGAATAACGAAGACAAGAGAGAAGTCACTAGAGGATGAAGTTGCTCCATTGATGAGTCACATAAGATTGTTGCGAAGTTACTACTTAAAATTGCCTTAACACATGGGTCGGGTTTATACAGATCGACTTAGTGAGTGGGACGCCCATCATTTTCCAGCATCAAGGAGCCATGTTGTCACTGTGAGATGCCAGGATAACATTGAGTATAGCCCCATTTATTAGCAAAACTGTGCACAAATTGAAGTAAAAATAATCATGTGCGAATATGATTCCTAAAAATGTAAAAGTTAGATAGTGTATTCTAGAGAATTTTAATAGCTTATAGATTTTATTACTACCAAGTAGCCAAGATTCTAGGATGTACACTATTGGGAAAAATTGTTTCTTAGTCTTCATATGAACAGATCAAATTTCATCCATTTGAATATGGTAATTGATTTGAGATTAAAGCTCTGCGCTGTTTGTGTCCTACTACTTCTCTGTGAGAGTGAGGGGTGGGGGGTCTTTTTCTCATTATTTCCTCGTTAGAAAACTAGTTTTGAAGAATTTTAGAACTTCATCTGGTCTAGTCCTGGATACTTAACTAGCAAAAGTACATATGGTCCATTTATGGGTTTGTCTGTTAACTATGATAATTTTGACCAGTAAGAGCTTATCTTTAATCTTCACGTTCTCGTGCTAGTAAAATAAAATTTGAACTGTATTTAAACTCATTTTTGTCAGTTTACAACAATTTGTTACTATCATCAATCCTACGACATTTGCATATACAGAATTTGCATAGCGTTGGCTCATATATCTGGTGCTTTACCTTTTATAGTTCAGATTTATCAAGCAAGTACCAGATCTAGAGAATTAACTCTTGCTTCTTCCCCTTTTGCAGACACAAGGTATGAGGACAGGTGTTGTGCCATACAGAAATACATTTTCTGCTTTAAGAAGGATCGCTCATGAAGAGGGTATTCGCGGTCTGTACAGGTTGTTATCACATTCTGTTTTAATAATTGATTCGATTAGAGGCAGTGATTCTATATACTGAATATGTAATTGATGTCTGATGTATAATATGGCTACACAGTGGTCTAGTCCCTGCATTGGCTGGTATTAGTCATGTTGCAATCCAGTTCCCATTATATGAAAAGATCAAAATCTATTTGGCAGATCGAGGTATAAACTTTCACCACTCTTAAGCATGGTTTTAAAAGAGAAGTTTGTAGTTAATGGAACTTTTCTTTTTTGTTTTACTGAATTTTATAATATCAGATAACACTACAAGTGATAAACTTGGTGCAAGCGATGTTGCTGTTGCCTCGTCAGTTTCAAAAATAATTGCGTCTACATTGACTTATCCACACGAGGTATCCTGCCAGAATTAAGTGTTGATTTAACAACTTTATTTGATCTATGAAATGTTTGCTCCAATGTGCTTTCATATGTTTTGTCTTTGATCTAAAAATTGAACGACCGACTTATGTTGATTAGTTAAATAAAATGCGTCAAGTTCTACAACAAACTACCTTAAACCACAAACCATCAAGATCCAGTATATTAATATGCACATCTAGATACATATAACCTTTATTATAGAATATGTACATTAAAATTAAATGTAGTTTGCATAATGACTACTGAAATTTGCACGCGGGAGCAATTTAATAACAATTTAAGTACACTATTGGGCGGTTTGAAACTTAACTAATTAAGTACAGTTTTGGCCAGTTCAACCATTCCGGTATGAACGTTTGTACACTGTTACAAAATTCAGGCTTGGCCTTAAAAAAGACGGCAAGTGGATAACACTTGCTAAAATTCCTCATTTAATTTTACACGTAAACCATCAATTTAAAATAAAATTAACATACGAAAACATGACCAAGCTTAAGCATATATATCAGTCAGATAGCCAATGCAGTAGGCATTCCAATATAGTTATGTTGCGGACTAAAAAGTTGGAGAGTCATTAGGGACACGTGAAGATAATCCAGTTTAAGGGCCAGGGCCTAGGTGCCCAGCGAGACTATTACCCCCGAACATAGACAGCACCTTTCCAGCTCAAAGCGCAGGTATGTACACCACCAGATACAATTTGTTTAATAAATATATTATATCAAATGGTACTACATGCCGTGGCAGATAATCCTTCGTTGACCAATACTTCCTAGACCACATGTAAACAAACATAATTTTGTGACTTGTGAGTGTAGAACTTATGAGAATGGTACATGATTCAGTACAGGGAACTAGGGAAGCAAAAAAGATTATAATTAAAGACGCTCTATTAATTAAGTACAGGGTTCATGGGAGGTCCATGTATCATGTCATGATTTCTTGCTACACTAGGAGCATGTGCTTCTGAGAAGTGGTAAAGAAGGTCCATGAAAGAATATTAGAATGCACACACATGCTAAGAAACAAGAAGCTAATAATCAAGGGCTAATTGGTTTCGTGTGCATATGCATGTGGCAGTAAAGAAACAGGAAAAACCATACAATCAATTTCTTTACATCTTTTCACTAATTAAATAGCATCCTTAGCTCTCCAGAACTCCATCCAATTTTAGTAGTATCATGCAGATAAAGCACACTTGGTAGCAAGTTGGTTTGCAAATTAGATCAAAAACAGCTATGTAGACACATAAAAGAGATTTTTTTTTCCAGAGGGCGCAGAGAGCTCAAAGATCATATTAAACTAAATACTTCATATTCCTTAGCTAGTGAGCTGTGATACAAACCGCAACAGCAAAAAACATTATGGACAACAGAAATACATTGATTACCATTGACCTTGTTACATTGTTTCCTCCTGTTTAGAATCCTGACTGTTACTTGAAGTGCATATCGATTACAAGTTTAATTCTTTGTAATAGAAATTAGAATTGTTCGTAATTCGGTGCATAGCAATTGAAAATTATCAAAAGAATCACCATATGTTCTTCATCATCCTCTTTTTTTCCATAGACGTTGACATAGAACTCAAAAATTTAATGGTTATGGCGGTCAGCGTAAAATAAGAAAATGTCAGGCATTATTACTCGTGTCGCAAACATCTAGAAACAAAATAAATTTACATGTGTGCATATTTAAGAGCCATTGCGAGGAGACTAAAAGTATAAAGATATCCATTGAAAATCACAGTCATGGTTGGCTCACGGCCGCAAGCAACATCAAGCCATCTAGAATCACTAGACCTGGCAATGTGGTTGCAAAACCATGAATCCTAACCAAACCAGTCTAGAATTTTAAATTTGGACCATGAAAAAATCACATATTTGAATTGGGATTGGTTTGGTTTCATATCACACTTTTATCTACTAAAATGGATTGGAAAGTGTGATAACCATATGTGAACCAGATTTATAGATTCGCTTCTTTTGTCTCCTACTTCTAAAATAATTAGTATGCCTGATGTGCTGCTGCTTACTTACAAACAGTGTGTGTATATATTGCAGAAAATAGACCGGTCATAGAATTACGGTCAAAGACCAAATAAAATAAAACATGATTAGGTACTGCTAATTGTTACATATTGTTAATTGTTAATTTTACTATAATTAAAATTTGAAAATTACTGCTTACCAACTCGACATAAAATATAAATGACCACCAATTTCTTAGAATTGTAAATATCAATTTTTTGTCTAAGGTCGATATATCAAATTAATATCAACAGGTAATATAAATTTCCAACAAATTACAAAATATTAAACAAACTTTATGAAATAAAAATATTTATTTTAAGTATGTATTACAAATATGGTTAATCAATATTTCAATCCAAATCCATATAAAACCAAACCAAATTGAATCCATATTTAATAAAATATGGTTAGAATATGGTTTTGGTTCATAAACCAAACCAAATCCATATTAACGATGCAAAACCAAACCAAATCCATATTTTGCCAGGTTTAAGAATCACCACCTCAAGGATTGGACACCCATGGATGAGAATGATGATAGTGAATTAGGGTTGAGGATATGTTGGTAAAACCTCGATTAATAATTAATTAATAATCGATAAATTAATCATCCACTATAAATTAATATTTTCAATACAAATTTTGGTCCCAAAATAATAGCAACAGCTCGATTAATTAATGATCTCGATATATTAATAATATTTGCTGGTCTGGACGTTATTAATTTATAGAGGTTTTACTGTATTTGGAATGTGTGTGTGTGTTTAGTTTTAAAACACACGAACAACACAAACGAGAGAGTGTGATACAGCTCTTCCTCGGAACCGCTTTGATGATTATACGAGGATGGTCAAACCGGCGAAAAGTGTACTCGAATGGTTAGGTTGCTCCCGCTTGCAAGCTTGAATGTTCAAATGGTCAATAAACCTTTACATATAATACACAATTAAGATTCACTAAGAATACCAATTTGATTCACCTTATCTTTAGTTTTTAGTTTTTACGCTGTATATGTAGTTTGAACTTGTATGCATGCCCTATATATGAGGCAGATAGTAGAAGCGTGTGAAAGGTCATTACCTAATTGTAATTGTGGAAATTTATCTAATATTTAGACAATTCCAGAAATTTGATGATGAAAAAAAAGTGAACGTATAATTTGCATGATGAAATAACTGTTATTTAGATGAATGAGTTTGTTTGACATTCATTTACATGCAATTCTTGTTATTCGCATACAATTTCTTAACCAATGCCTTGTTCCATTACTTCTGATAAATTAATATCTGGTCAGTGTCAGAGACTCAGAATGCTTTTTCCATTCCCTGCTGCCTGTATGTTTGCACAGTTGCACCAGTGAGTATATTGATACAATCATGTTTTCTGCAGCACCATTTACCTTTTTTCTTCTTCGAAATATATATGCAGGTTGTCCGTTCAAGGCTTCAGGAACAAGGGCACCATTCTGAGAAACGCTACTCCGGTGTTGTTGATTGCATTAAAAAGGTATTTCAACAAGAGGGCATCACTGGTTTTTACCGTGGTTGTGCCACAAACCTCATCAGGACAACCCCGGCTGCTGTAATTACTTTCACCAGCTTTGAGATGATTCACCGGTTCCTAGTTGCTAAATTCCCACCAGAGTCCCATCATCAAACATTTTGAAATTGGATAAGCAATATTATGTTGACATTATACTGTGGATAAACCATTTTTGGCAACTACATATTCTTCCAACAGGCAAAGGAAATTTTATCAGCTCCAGTTTCTCATTAAAAGGTCCTTGCTTGTTTGGGTACCTCACTTATATTGGTACTTGAAGTAACATACATACGATCTTCAGTAGCGTAAGTGACCCTTGAAGATGAGGAGTATGTTACTACACATTGATGATGATGAAAAAGTGTGCAGACGAAGGAATGTAAATTTCAAATGTCAGCTTGTATGTTGCTCTTTATTTTACCATTCTTTTTGAGGATCATTTAGTTTAACCATGTATTTCAACTGCTTTAGTATTTTAGTCCGACCTTTATAAATGAATAGGATTTGTGTGATAAAGAAGATTAGGTTGGCTTTTTGTGGGTTTCACGTGGACACACAATAGAAAAATCGTTCTTTTATTTATTTATGTATTTATATAGTTTGATATAATTTCTGCAGGGATTTCCCTTCGTGAACAGAGAAAAATAACATACAGTTACATATGAATTTGCAAAATCAAATATTGTTGAAATGTCGTATGAGATTATCAGGGTGCTTCAGTGTAATTCAAGATTCTGGAGAACGAACTTGTTTTTTTCTTTGAAACTGGTTTATAACATTAATCCATCAAATAGATTATAATTTGGAGGAGTCGGAAAATTAATAAAGCAGCTGTTTTCACAAAGTATTCTCACAACTAAATGTGCTATCTTGTTAGCTGGTTTTTTAACAAATGAAAGCGAAATATCCCTATGAGTTGTCAAAAGGCTACGACACTCTTGAAATAACACACCAACCTCTAGGAAATTCTCATTTTGCATTCTAACAATTAAATGAGCTATCTTGTTAGCTGACTTTTTAACAAATGAAAGCGAAATATCCCTACGAGTTGTCAAAAGGCTATGACACTCTTGAAATAACACACCAACCTACAGGAGATTCTCATTTGTGCTGTTGATTGCTTGGACCGTGATTAGTGAATCGCTCTCAATGTCCACATTCTGCAGACCCATAAAACTCATCCATCTGATAGCTTCCAAAACCGCGATGGCCTCCGCTTCTACAACTAGGACTTCTCCTACAAACGTGTGCGTTCTTACCATGTTTAAGCCTCATTCGTGATCCCTCAGCACTAATCCATAAGAGAACCACGAGTTACTTCCAACAACGTGAGCATCGACTGTTGGGAATATGTTGTGAACTTGATGATTATATTAACAAAACACCTTAGTAGATTTAACTCGGTGAAAAATATAGCACCCGACGGATGATTAATTATAGTCCCGACGGCTGACTAATTGATATCCATCGGGTGAGTAGCTTATGTAACAATAAGTCATGTAGCACATTTCTGCAAACATCTTTGTATAGATTCTGTAGTAGCTTATGAGTCATGTACACTGCTAGTAGATGTGCAGAATAGGTTGATTAAATGTAAATATAAGATGTCTTGTAATTCTGCACAAATGAAATGAAGTCAAATGATAAATGACTACCCGACAGATGATTAACAAAGCTACCTGACAGATGATCAACAAGGCAACCCGACGGATGACAAGCATGTACCCGACGGATGATCAATTCAAACATATGTTGACAGTGACAACACAGTCACATACGTTGGTTGTTAGCAAAAGGAATGTGGAAGCCTGTTTAACAGGAAATGAAGAACAAAGAAGCATTACCATTTCCATGCAAGTTAAGAAGATTTTCGAAGATGCTGGAATAGAGTAGTGAAGTAGCATGGAGTTTGACTTGATAGTTTTGTTTTAATTATCCTGTCTTATTATCATGTAAACTTGGTGGTATATAAACCAAGTGTAGCTATTAGAACAAACAACTAAGCAAACACTTTTAGAAGAGAAATAGAAAAAGCTGTAACTGTTAAGAATTTCTCTGTAGTTTGTTTGTTCACTTGTAAAGCAATTGTGAGACATTTGTTCTTCACAGAGTTCTTAATTCGATATATATATATATATATATATATATATATATATATATATATATATATATATGGTGGATACTTTCAAATCCACCAGAAAGTTTTAAAGATTGTGTTTTTATGACTTTGTGTTTTTGATTTATTTAACTTGTAATTCCGCACCTTGCAAATCAAAACACTTATATATATATATATAGTTTGAGTAAGAATATTTTATGGTTCAAGAAAAAGTTTACTAGAATTACATTCAACCCCCTTCTGTAATTCTTGCTACATTGTTAGGGACTAACAATTGGTATCAGAGCAAGCTCTTGAAGCACAAAGAGTTTAAAGATCACAACAAACAGCAAGATGAATAAGAAGGATGTTGGAGTCAAGATTCCTTTTCTGGACAAAGATAATTACCATCACTGGAAGGTAAAAATGCATCTTCATTTACTTTCTCAAGATGAGGCCTATGTGGATTGCATAGAGAGAGGTCCTCATGTACCAATGAGAGCTGCAACTGGAAATGAGCCATCAGTTCCCAAGCCAAGGCATGAATGGTCAGATCCTGATATTGAACAAGTTAGGAAAGACAAGAAGGCCATGAATATTCTGTTCAATGAAGTTGATGGTGACATGTTTGATAACATCATTTACTGCAAGACAACCAAGAAAGTTTGGGATACCATTCAAATAATCTGTGATGGAACTGAACAAGTTAGAGAAAACAAGATGCAGTTACTAATTCAGCAATATGAGCATTTCCACTGTGAAGAAGGTGAAACTCTCATTGATATCTTTAGTAGATTTCAAAAGCTACTAAATGCTCTGAAGCTGTATGGAAGAGTCTACCAAACCAAAGATTCTAACCTCAAATTCCTGAGATCCTTTCCAAAAGAATGGAAACCAGTGACAGTCTCCTTGAGAAATTTACAAGAATACAAGGAGTTTACACTAGAGAGACTATATGGCATTCTAAAGACTTATGAGCTTGAAATAGAGCAAGATGAAAGAGTGGAGAAAGGGAGGAAGAAAGGAGGGTCCATTGCACTGGTTGCTGAGTTAGAGAAAGAGAAGGAGATGAAGATGGAAGCTGTTGAATCTACATCAAAGGTCTGTGAAAGCAAGGGAAAAGGGTTGGTAGCTGATAATGAAGATCCATTGAGTCAAGATGACATGGATGATATTGATGAACACTTAGCATTCTTATCCACGAGGTTTGCCAAGCTCAAGTTCAAAAAGAACTTTGGAGCTGCTAAGCCAAATAGAAACATGGTGGATAAATTAAAATTCAAATGTTTCAAATGTGGCTTAGCTGGTCATTTTGCAAATGAATGCAGAAAGTCAGATTCCAAGAAAAAGTTTGAGCCTGTGGATTATAAACAGAAGTATTTTGAGTTGCTCAAACAAAATGAAAGGGCTTTTATTACACAAGAAAATGATTGGGTATCGGATAGTCTGGATGAGGATGAAGATGTCAGCTATGTCAATCTAGCTCTAATGGCCAAGCCTGATGAAACAGAGACAAGTTCTTCAAGCAATCAGGTAATCACCACTAACCTTGCACATTTATCTAAAGCTGAGTGTAATGATGCAATTAATGATATGTCTACAGAACTATATCATTTGCGTGTTACACTTAAGTCCCTCACTAAGGAAAATGCTAAAATCAAAGAAAACAATTTGCTTTTAAGTGAGAGGAATAATGTGCTAGAGTCTCAGTTTATATTGAATTTGAAAAATTGAGAATATAATGTAAGATTGCTAAGGATGAATTAACTGAGTCCTTGAAGAAAGAAGAGATTTTGAAGAAGCAGCTTGAATGAGAATATGAGGTGATTAAGGCATGGAAATCATCCAGAGATGTCCATGCTCAAATCACCAAAGTTCAAGGTATTGAGTCCTTTTGTGATGCAGCCTGGAAAAAGAGTAAAGAGAAGATGGAATCCAATTTGGTTGAAGGATTGCTAACAGATGTAGACTCGACGGATAATGAGAGTCATCCGTCGGATAATCAAAAAGATTATCCGTCGAGTGACATAAATCCTCATCCGCTGGCTGTGAGCAAACCTGTGAGTAAAGCCAAACTTGCCAAGTTAAATGAAAAATATGGATCAGTTTCCAAAAACTTTATTTTAGGAGAAACAAGTCAAGTGAAGAAGGAGAAGAAAGTGAATGTTGGTCATCTGTCCATCAAGCAATTGAATGACATACTAGAAAAGATTGAGGTTAAAACAAAGGCTAAAAAGAAAAACAATAGAAATGGGAAAGTAGGAATTAACAAACATAACAACTACACACCTGATAAATATGCTCCTAGAAAAATCTGTGTTAAGTGTGGTAGTGTTAATCATCTGTCTGTTAATTGTAAAATTGTCATGCCTACTTCCATGACTGTACCTCCTTCTTTTTCCAACATGAGTGCTATGCCTTCTATGCCTATGAATGCTATGTCTGCACAGAATATGAATGCACAATTTTCTAAAACGCCATTTACACCTAATCCTTATTGTGCTGTATTTAGTATGCCTCAAATGCCATTTAGCATGCCCTACTGGAATAACATGTTTGCAAATAACATGCCATTTCCTGTTAATCAAAATGTGCATGATAATTCTGTTTTAATGAATGATTTCAAAGGTCCAACTCAGATGACTAAGGATGAATCTGATATCCTCAAGTCAAATGAGATCAAACCTAAGAAACAAAAGAAGAAAGCTAACAAGGCAGGACCCAAAGAAACTTGGGTACCAAAATCAACTTGATTTGGTTTTAATGTGTGCAGGGAAATAGAAAGAATCTGTGGTACTTGGATAGTGGTTGTTCAAGACATATGACTGGAGATTCTACCCTGCTCACAGAGTTCAAGGAGAGAGCTGGCCCAAGTATTACTTTTGGAGATGACAACAAGGGTTTTACTGTGGGATATGGCTTGATTTCTAAAGACAATGTTATCATTGAAGAGGTTGCCCTAGTGGATGGTCTCAAGCACAATCTATTAAGTATCAGCCAGCTTTGTGATAAGGGCAACACAGTAACATTCAATTCAGAAGCCTGTGTTGTGACAAACAAGAGGAGCAACAAAGTGGTTCTCTCTGGAGTGAGAAAAGGAAATATGTATCTAGCTGACTTCAACTCATCAAATGCAGAATTTGTCACTTGCCTTCTCGGCAAAACAAGTCAAGATGAAAGTTGGCTCTGGCACAAGAAGCTATCCCATCTAAACTTCAAGACCATGAATGAGCTTGTCAAGAAAGAACTGGTTAGAGGTATTCCTCAAGTGGAGTTTACAAAAGATGGACTGTGTGATGCTTGCCAAAAGAGAAAGCAAATCAAAGCATCATTCAGAAAGAAACTTGATTCAACAATTGAAGAACCTTTGCAATTGCTACATATGGATTTGTTTGGACCAGTCAATGTGTTGTCCATCTCAAGGAAAAGATTTTGCCTAGTAATTGTGGATGATTTCTCAAAGTTCTCTTGGACATATTTCCTAAAGTCTAAAGATGAAGCTAGTAAAATCATCATCAATCACATAAGGCAAGTCAACAATCATCCTGATTTTAAAGTAAGAAGAATCAGGAGTAACAATGGAACTGAGTTCAAGAATTCTGTAATGAGATCATTTTGTGAAGAATCTGGGATTATGCATGAATTTTCTGCAGTAAGGACTCCACAACAAAATGGAGTGGTAGAAAGAAAGAACAGATCCCTTATTGAAGCTGCAAGGACAATGCTTGAAGAATCAAAGGTGCCAACATACTTTTGGGCTGAAGCTGTGAACACTTCCTGCTACACTCAAAATATCTCTTTGGTTAATCAAGCAAAATGCATGACTCCCTACCAATTGTTCAAGAACAGGAAACCAACTCTAAATTTTCTTTATGTCATTGGCTGTAAATGTTATATCTTGAAGAATTAAACTGATCAACATGGGAAGTTTGATGCTAAAGCAGATGAAGGATTTTTTGTTGGATATGCTGTGGGAAAAGCATATAGAATCTACAATCTAAGAACCAACATTGTTGTGGAATCAATACATGTTATGTTTGATGATAAAAAGATTGAAGGACTGCAAGATGGAGATTTCCATGAGAGCCTCAAATTTGACAATGTGGAGATGGTAAGTGATGACAGTGATGATGAAAGTGATCAAGAAACTACAACTAAGGATAATACAAAAAAATCTACAACTAATGAAGCTAATAACTCAACATCCATCGAGTTACGAAATGCTTCATCCGTCGGGAGATAATCAGCCTCATCCGTCGGAACTCAAAGTGCTTCATCCGTCGGGTCATTGAGAGAAGCTGAAAGTCAAGGTAGATCACTCACAGAAAGTTCCCCTTTCTCAAATCAAAGACTCACTAACTCAGGGGGAGTTTCTCATAATCAAAACTTAGTCACACATCAAGACAACAATGAGGCCTCTTCATCTAGAGCAAATCTACCACAACGGAGAAAATGGACAAGAGATCACCCCTATGAGCTAATTATTGGTGATGCATCTTCTAGAGTTCATACAAGGAAAGCAACTCAAGATGAATGTCTGTACAACAACTTTCTTTCTAAGGAAGAACCAAAGAAGGTAGAAGAAGCTCTGTTGGATCCTGATTGGATTTTAGCTATGCAGGAAGAGCTAAACCAATTTGAAAGGAACAATGTTTGGAAGCTGGTACCCAAGCCTAAAGGAAAGAATCTAATAGACACCAAATGAGTATTCAAAAATAAGATGGATGAAAATGGCATAGTAGTCAGGAACAAAGCTAGATTGGTTGCTAAGGGCTATTGTCAACAAGAAAGAATAGATTTTGATGAAACCTTTTCTCCTATTGCAAGACTTGAAGCCATCAGAATTTTCTTAGCCTATGCAGCCCATGCCAATTTCAAGGTCTATCAAATGGATGTCAATAGTGCTTTTCTAAATGGAGATTTGGAGAAGGAGGTCTATGTCAGTCAGCCTTCTGGTTTTGAAGATCCAAATTTCCCAAATCATGTCTACTATCTTTTAAAAGCACTCTATGGATTGAAGCAAGCACCTAGAGCCTGGTATGACACTTTGACAAAGTTTCTTTTAGAGAATCACTTCACTAGAGGTACTGTAGACAAAACTTTATTCTTTAGAAATATCAATGGCTCTAGCATACTTGTTCAAATTTATGTAGATGACATTATTTTTGGCTCTACAGATGAAAAACTTTGCAAAAAGTTTGCCAAACTGATACAAAGTAAGTATGAAATGAGCATGATGGGAGAACTAACTTACTTTCTTGGTTTACAAGTTAAGCAAGTTAGTGATGGAATATTCATTAGTCAAACTAAATACATTCATGATCTTTTAAAAAAGTTTGATCTAATGGATTGCACATCTGCAAAAACTCCCATGGCCACTGCAACTAAGCTTGAATTAAACACTACTGAAAAGTCTGTGGATATTTCAAGTTATAGGGGCATGGTTGGTTCACTTCTGTACTTAACAGCTAGTAGACCATATATAATGTTTGCTACATGTCTTTGTGCTAGTTTTCAGGCTGATCCTAGAGAATCTCACTTAATTGCTATTAAGAGAATTTTCAGATATCTCAAAGGTACACCAAAACTTGGCATTTGGTACCCTAGAGATTCTGGTTTTGATCTAACTGGTTATTCAGATGCAGATTATGCAGGTTGTAGAATTGATAGAAAAAGTACAACAGGAACCTGTCAATTTCTAGGAAACAAGCTTGTGTCCTGGTTCAGTAAAAAGCAAAATTCAGTTCCTACTTCTACAACAGAAGCTGAATATATTGCTGCTGGCAGTTGCTGTGCACAGATTTTGTGGATGAAAAACCAATTGCTAGACTATGGTCTACAAGTGGAAAGAATTCCTATTTTCTGTGATAACACAAGTGCAATTGCCATCACTGAAAATCCAGTACAGCATTCAAGAACAAAGCACATAGACATCAAGTACCATTTCAGAAGGGAACATGTGATGATTGGTACTGTGGAACTATATTTTGTTCCAAGTGAAAAATAGCTTGCAGATATATTTACCAAGCCACTGGATGAATCCACCTTTTCAAGGCTGGTAAGTGAGTTAGGTATGCTCATTATTCCTGAATTATTTTAGATTTTTTTGCAAGTTGTAATGCAGCCAGAAATTTAATTGATTTTTCTGTCTTGGATGAAATTTTGGCTAAGTCAAAATTTACATCCCGGTCAAAATTTACATTTCTCGACGGATGATCATTATCCATCGAGTTTGATCATCCATCAGAATAGAATATCTAAACTTCAATTATTTTTCTGGATTATTTTAATAACTCGACGGATCAAATGTTTTATCCTCATCCGTCGAGTTGTCCAAATCATGGCCGTCAATTCTCTGAACATCATCCATCGAGTTTACTTACAATCTGTAAGTATATTTCTACGGATGGTTGATAGAATTTTGACAGTTTATTTTAATTTAAACGGCTATTTTGGGAAAATTTGATTGGTTCTTTATTACTTTTGTCAGTTTATTTCTGAAAGAGTATAAAAGCAAAATTCCTTTTCATTACTTTTCTTTTATCATTCTCAATTCATCTGCTCTAACTTCATTCTTTCTCAAAAGTAATTACCCTCTCTCTTTCTGCAAATTTTTTTACTCTCTAATAATGGCACCAGTCGTCAAAATCATGTCTCAAACTGGCTTTATCTATGAGAAGAACAATTTCACAGCTCTAGTGAATAAGGGAATTCAACAGTCTGGCGACTACCACAAAATGATGGATTTTGTGCAAGGCTGTAAGCTCAAATATGCCATGCTAGAGTCTCCCACTATCTACTGTGAGGTTGTGGAGGAGATATGGACAAATGCAGTGTACAACTCAACTGACAAGACCATCACTTTCACTATTAAAGGTAAGGAATTCTGTGTTAATAGTGACATTGTTAAAGCATGCTTCAGGATTCCTGATAATACTATCACTACTCCACACACAGACACTGGTATTGTTAACATGTTAAACTCCATAGGTTATGCACTCACCATCTCTAAATTAAGTGAAATTAGGAGATTGGGTCTTAGAAAAGAATGGAGTTACCTGTGTGATGTAGTTACTAAAGTATTTTCTGGTAAAATTAGCAATTTTGATTCTGTTAATATCTCCATGCTCAACATGCTTTACATGCTAGTAACTGATAAATACTTCAATTTTAGTGATCTAGTCTTGTTTGAGTTGGGGTTTAAGTTAGGGGATCTTAATAAGAGGGGTAAGAGTGTTTATTATGCCAGATTTTTCATGATGCTTGCTAACCACCTCTCTGAGGACATTGTGATTGAGAACCCAACCAACAACTTAAATTGTTGGGTTCAAGAAAGAAGAATTATTGCAGATCTCAATAGAGAAGATCACCCCAAAGAGGTGCCACTCTTCTACTTTCCAGTAATGGAGGCACCTCAGGTAAGTGAGGTAATTTCAACTGTCTCTACTCTTCCAACCTCAAACATTTCTTTGCCTTCTAGTGTAGCAGTGACATCTGTGTCAATGACCAGAAAGATGCCTACCCAAGCTACCAAAACCAAAGTTTCAAAATCAAAGACAAAGAAAGCCCCCTCTGGTGTCTCTCAAAAGATGCCAGTTGTAAAATCCACAAAACACAAAGAGGGGAATGTGAAGGTGGGAACGACAGGTGAGGGACAGGGTGAAAATTAAAGAAGTCCTAAGAATAAGGATGGTGAGCATAGTGTACCCAAACCAAGCCACACCACAGTTTCCCAATAAACCGTGGCTGTTAATAAGGACAAAAGTTCAATTCTAGTTTCATCCTCCCAAAAGGATGTAACTATTGAAACAAGCTCTCAACCAGGAGCACAGAACAAAAGGGGTAGGGACACAAGTTCACCATAAACTTACACAAGAAAGAAGAAAACTAAAACCCTTGGGAATGCACAGGGTACACACACAGTGCAAACTGGAGCTAAAGACCCAGTCACTGCACCATCTCAAAGTGAAATTGATGTGGCTCCAACAAATGTGGAGTCACAACCAAAATCTGTATAAATTGAAACACCTCAAACACCAAATTCTCCCACACACTCTTTAGATGTTGACATGATTCAAATATCTCAACCATATTCTCCATCTTTAACTCTGTTGGAGAAGCCAAAAATCCATGCAAGTGAGCATCGTCTTCTAGATGATTTGTTGGCTCACTTGCCATTTCTTTCTGAGACTGTTGAGACATCTGTGCCAAAATTTTCATCAATCTGCACAGAGTCTACAATAGTCTCTACTCCACACTCATTCATTTCTACTCACTCGATAGATATTGTTCATCCGTCGAGTAGTGATTGTATCCCGACGGATGTGCCTAACAGCAGTCATCCGTCGGATAGTCAAATTACTAACCCAATGGTTATTTTTCATCCGTCGGGTGTCTCTGCACAACTCCAACGTTCAACTATAGTCACAAGTGCAGATGACTTAGTAATTGTGCAATCACTATTAGGATTGAGGGAAGGTAGTGACTTGAGTGAGAGTCTGGGTTGCTCCCAGGAAAAAGGAGAGGAAAATAGTGATCCAATGTAGTCCATTTCTTCAGGACTGGCAAAAGTGAGTATGAGGAGTCCCACCTTAGATGGTGAAGGTGAGGGTGTGAGGGTGGGGAACCAAGGTGAGATCTTGATGCAAGAAAAGAGAGAAAGTGAGAGAAATGTAGGTACTAGAGATATAAGGGTGGATGTCATTGTAAGTGAGTTAATGAATATCCAGGATGCAGACAGTGAGGGACTACTCAGTAAACTCAAGCTGTTATAGATTCTACCTCCTTAGATGCTGAGACATTTACTCACCCTGTTCCAGCATATCAACTTCTAGCTGGACAGGGCAATGACAATGCAGGAAGAATGCTCAATTTGGTGCACACCACACAGTCCATTCAAAGAGCTAAGGATGCCATCACAACTTTGCCCTCAACAGCTGGTGATGTTGATTATGAGACTGGTGGCTTAGAAGAATTCTTTGGAGGTGAGGGTGGAGATAGTGAAGAAGAGCCATTGGACATAGGGGGAGAAGTAGGCCCTAGTTCCAAATCAAGCATGCCATTATGGGCCTTCTCCAAGAACTGTGATGATCACCATTTCAAGACCACACTCATTCAACTTATCAGCCAAACACAGTCTGCACTTCAATCAACCACAAATGCTAGCACCAAGAAGCTTCTTCAAGCACATATTGCTTCTCTCCAACTACAGCAAATCTCGGGCTACCAACAAAGTCAAAAGGTCTCCCTCATCAAAAATGAAGTTGATCAACTTAAGAAAGACATCTCTGATAAGTTGGAAGCTAAACTTCCAGAAGCCACAATGCTTGACATCAAAAGACAACTCAGAAAAAACTCTGATCTTGCAACCAAGGTGGATTCCTTGGACAAAAGAATGGTTGCTATGGAAGCTTCTCTTACACCAGTCCATCTACACCAAGCTCAACAAACAGACTTGCTTCAGAAACTGGTGGCTGCACAGACCTCCTCCTCTATTCAACTTGCTGAAAATGAAAAGGGTGAGAAAGAGAGTTCTAGAAGTGAGGGGGAGCAAAAAGTGCTTAACATTCAAGTGAGTAAAGCAATTATTCCAACAATTGCCTTCATAAAGCCACCAGCTAAAGATAGCATTGATCTGATAAATGAAGCAGCAACCACTTTGAGAGCAGCTAAGAAGAAGCAGTTTAGTCTAATCAACTGGGAGAAAATTGGTGAGGATATTCAAAAGAAATTTGGTCTAGCAAAGAAGCCAGAAAAATCAGTCATTCATCACTCTCAAGTCAGGCAAATTCCTGTGAATGATATGAGCATAAACTATCTGGAGAGAGGCCAGACATCCTGCATCAAATCCCCAAAGGCAGATCTAATCATGAAGCCAAAAGTGAACTACCCAAAGTCTTCACTCAAGAACCCTTTGGACACAGTGTATGAGACACCAAAGCCTGATGAGAAGAAGCTGTTGGCCAGGCTTATAGCATTCTACAAAGATCCTGCAGATTCAGCTCTAAAAAGGAGAATTGCCAAGGTTTTCAGAAATGGTAAGGAAATTTGTGTGGTGGCTGGACACCCTCAATTTGTTGAAGCAAAAAGGGAAGAAAATACAAGATTGAAGCAAGAAAAGAAGCAAGCTGCTCTAGATGCTAAAAAGCTCAAACAAAAGAAGGAGCAAACTGCTATCTTGGCCAAGTTGCAAGCTGTGAAACCCACACAACAAATTCCTGAACAACCATCTGAAACCACTGAATCTAAAGATTTGAAAGTGCAAGAAGAATCACAGCAAAAAAGAAGGTTTAGATACAAACTTCATTCCAAGAGAAAAGTGAACTTTGATGAAGTGGAATTGGAAGATCAGTTTCTTAAAAAGTCTACTTCTACAGCAACTCAAACATTCATGCCCTCTGTGGCACATGAAGAATTCAAGATAGATCCATCCAAGAATTTCCATGGTGAACCTATCATTCCAAAGGATGAGCCAATAGACCGGGATAGTCTACCAATTCCTGAACTCAATCTGCCTCATTTCATGAAGCCAAAAAAAATAAAGACCAGAGCAGTCAAGAAAGTGAAGCCCTCAACTCTCAGATCCAAGTCCCTAACCAAAGCTCAAACCAAGGTCAACAAGGGAGATATCATGTACATATGTGATATCAAGGAATTCTTTGATCTAAATCTCTATCTAGATGAACTGGAAGAAGTTAGAGGGATTGATGCTTACAGGAATCTACCTGAAAGGCTAGTATTCAAGTACAAGGGAGGAAAAGAGATAATATGGCCACTTCACAGGATTCTTCAAGAGAGCCAATCTATATTGATAAAAGTCTATTCATCTTTCAAGAAGAACTTTGGATTCAATGTGACAGCTAGAAGACTAGTTCTAAAGAAGATTGAAGAACTGAGGAGTATTAGAGCCAAAGATGCACTCTCAAAGACTTTAACTATTCCTTACACAGGAAGTAGAGTACATCTAAGGCCCTACTGGCTGATGGAATTCATGGATGATAAGGGAGTTAGAAGATTTTTCAGACTAGAGGACCAGCTGAGCATCTCTACCAATGAGACTCTACTAGAAATGCAAGAAATGCTAGATCTGTCAGAAGATGATGAACTTGAATTCCACAGACAGCTTCAAAATCAGATAGAAGAAAATAAAAGGAAGCTTGGAAAGAAATCCAGACCATCAAGGAAATAGATCAATCTGCTCAGACTAGAGGAGCACCTTGAAAATGACTGTGAGCAAATCTTTGTACACTTTGTCTTGCGAATTCCTTAGTAATCATTGCATCAATTTTTAGTTTTACCTACTACCTTTTAAATTTGTATTTTTAGGATGTTTTGTTATCATCAAGTTTCTCTTAATTTGTGGCTACAATTCTAGTAGACATTAATTGGGGGAGATTGTTGGGAATATGTTGTGAACTTGATAATTACATTAACAAAACACCTTAGTAGATTTAACTCAGTGAAAAATATAGCACCCGACGGATGATCAATTATAGTCCCGACAGATGATTCAATATAGTCCCAACAGATGATTAATTGATATCCATCGGGTGAGTAGCTTATGTAACAATAAGTCATGTAGCACATTTCTGCAATCATCTTTGTATAGATTCCGTAGTAGCTTATGAGTCATATAGACTGCTAGTAGATGTGCATAATAGGTTGATTAAATATAAATATAACATGTCTTGTAATTCTGCACAAATGAAATGGAGTCAAGTGATAAATGACTACCTGATGGATGATTAACAAAGCTACCCGATGGATGATCAACAAGGCAACCCGACGGATGACAAGCATATACCCGACGGATGATCAATTCAAACATCTGTTGACAGTGACAACACAGTCACATGCGTTGGTTGTTTGCAAAAGGAATGTGGAAGCCTGTTTAACAGGAAATGAAGAACAAAAAAGCATTACCATTTCCATGCAAGTTAAGAAGATTTTCAAAGATGCTGGAATAGAGTAGTGAAGTAGCATGTAGTTTGACTTGATAGTTTTGTTTTAATTATCCTGTCTTATTATCATGTAAACTTGGTGGTATATAAACCAAGTGTAGCTAGTAGAACAAACAACTAAGCAAACACTTTTAGAAGAGAAATAGAAAAAGCTGTAACTGTTAAGAATTTCTCTGTAGTTTGTTTGTTCACTTATAAAGCAGCTGTGAGACATTTGTTCTTCACAGAGTTCTTAATTCGATATATATATATGTTGGATATATTCAAGATGTCATGTCTAATATGTTTCATGTTTAGTTTTCAGATCTTAACTCATAGGAAATATCAGTTCTTACTGGAATCAGGACTTACTGGAAGTCAGGACTTAAGAATATCAGGACTTAGATTATCATAAGATAATATCAGAAGATGGATATCAGAACTTAAGTACTGGAGGACTAACAGTTAAGGAAGGAAGCTAATTAACAGGAAAGAATATCGAGACTAATACAAGAAGAAGATATGCATGGAAAGAGTTAGAGGACTAGAAGAATTATATAAGATATCTGGTTGATATATTTTAGGAGACATAATTATATTTCATATCAACTAGAAGTTATCTTGTAACTGTGTGTCTATTGTTATTCCCAAGGAACTAACAATGAGATTTACAGAAGGGGGGTTGAATGTAAATCTCAAAACTTTTTCAAGTTTTGAGCAGTTTCAAAGGCTATGTGTTTTAATGAACAAGTGTGTGTGAATTGCTTTGAGCTGGTGCAGACAGATATATATTCAAACACAAATGTAAAGAACACAAAAGACTTAAAAACTTTTCTGGTGGATTTGTTGTTCCACCAGAGATGTGTTATTTCAGAAAATCTGTGATTCAAGAAATTGATCACAGCTGCTTCCTAGTACAAACTATATGATTTTCTCTCAATGTTTTTCTAAACAGCTCTGGAAAATTCTCTCTAATTACTAGCTGCAACTTGGTTTATATATCACCAAGTTTACAAGTGAAGACAAAAATATAAAATACAATTAAAAAGATTCTTCACATGTTTCTTCTTCATTTCTCTATCCAATGCAATCTAGGATAATCTGTGAATCTTTGAATACTTTCTTGTTTGCACCAGAATGGAAATGCTGCATTTTCTTGATTCCTCCAAGAGGCTACCACATTCCAATTGTCTCTGTCAACCCTTGTGCCTCTGTCAGCTTATGAATTGTCGCTGTCAACTGCTGTTGAACTTAGCATCCGTTGAAGCTTTCATCCGTTGATGGATTTATCCATTGATGTATTAGCAGTTGAAGCTTTATCCGTTGATGCACTCATCCGTTGATGGATGTTATCTGTTGAAGCTTTAGAGACATCCGTTGAAGCTTTGTTTCTTATCTGTTGAAGGCCTTTAACTTATCAGTTGATACTACTTCACTTATACAAAATTACAAGGCATGAAATATTTACAGTTAGCCCTCCTATTTGCATATCCACTAGTAGTCAACATGACTTATAATTTCTCACAATATCTAAGAACTATAACTTGAATACAGAAACTGAAATGTGCTACAATACTAAACTTATTTCTAAGTAAAGCTACTCCATCAACTGATAGCCATAATGGTCTTATCCGTTGAGGCTATAGACACTGGATTCCTACTTAAGTGTTTTGTTTAACTTATCATCAAACTAATACACATATTCCTAACAATCTCCCCCTATTTATGTCTATTAAAATTGTAGGCATAAATTTGGGTTTAACTTGATGATAACAAAACACTTAACAAATATATGAATTGAAATCTAGTAGAAATTCAAAAGTGCTGCAAAAGTGTATGTACTGAGATAGAATTGAAGGATTACATTATTTCCAAGGATGCTCCTTTAGGCTGAGCAGATTATTTTCTTTTCCTTTGATCCCTTGTTTTCTTCCCTAGCCTCCTGTCATTTTCTTCTACTTGGAGTTAGAGTTGTCTGTAGAATTCAGCTTCATCTTCTTCACTGATGTCCAACTTAGATTACATGTCCTTGAGAGTTTCATTACTGGCAATTTTAAGCTGGTCTTCAAGTCTGAAAAATCTTCTGACTCCTTTATTGTCTCTGAACTCCATCATCCAATGAGGTGATTTATGAATTGTAATTCCATGCTCAGGGATGAGTAATGTTCTAGGCAAGAAATTGGGCTCCCACCAAGTTTTCCTTATGCTGGCAATCTTGTTGAGAATCTCAGTTTTGGCAGTCCTGGTAAAGCCAGAATCCCTTTTGATAGCTGAGTAGACTCTAACCAAGGTAGAATAGCCCTCATTCAGAATTCTGTAAAGGGGCCAAGTCCTTTCCCCATTTCCTTTGTACTTGAACACTAATCTTTCTGGTAGCTGTCTGTAGGCATCTATTCCCCTTACTTCCTCCAGCTCATCCAGGTAGAGTTCAATGTCTGTCTGTTCCTTTATGTCACAAATGTGAACATAATCATCCTTTGAGGCTTGTGGCTTAGGCTTAGGTTTCTGAGTGAATTTTCTTGAGTTTAGGGGAGGTGTTGATTTGGTTTTTATATTCTGTTTCTTTGATGGCAGAGATGTAGTTAAGAAGGTGGGCAATTTGATGGTGTCCCAATCAATGGGTTCCTCCTTAGGAATGATTGTTTCACCATGGATATTTAAATAAGGATCAGGCACAATGGGTTCAGGAATAGAAGGTAGTGGTTTGGATTTTGATTGGATTTCCTCAGTCTTATCTACAATCTTCCTTTTTGCATTTGCCTTTCTTCTGTTCCCTTTCTTCCATTCCTTTCTTTCCTCACTTCTTTCTTCCACATCCTCACTAAACATGTTCCCCATACCTTCATCTTTACCCTTGTCTTCAATTTCTTTCTTCTCTTCAATTTGACTTGACTTTAGCTATTTTCAAGCTTTGCTTGTGCTCTTTTGTCAGCCCTTATCTTTTTAGCTTCTTCCTTTAACCTCATGATTTCTTCCCTCTTGGCTTTAGAGAATTTGGGATGTCCTTGCATCACACAGATACTCTTTCCTTCTCTATAAATGATAGCCATGTTCATTCTTTCCACTACATCATTAGTCTCTTTGTGCTTTATTATGCTGCCACCCAAAACTTTGTCTTCATCAGGTTTTGGAAGAGGAAAATCTACTTCTTTTAACTGACTAAAGTTTAGACGATTCTTTGTAGAGTCCTTGTTGAATCTAGTGGATGGCTTGAGTACCATGGGTTTCAAATTCCTGAAGGAAGTCTCTCCAACCTTATTCCTCCTTACTGGCTTGTACTCCATAATGATTGGCTCAACCTTTGTGCTATGTTTCATAGATAATGATTTTGTTGTTGTAGAGCCAAACACTTGTTGCATCCTTTCATCAATTCTCCTCCTTTGCTCTTTCACCTGCATCTCAGCTGCTGCTAGCTGGATTAGATCAATTCCATCAAGCTTTCCTTTGATTTGAAGTGTTGGAGAAGTAGTGATGACAGGAACTAGCACTTTGGATATTTGAATGTTTGTAGATGGCTCTCCTTCCCCTTCCCTTTTATTCTCCCCCTTTTTGTTATCATCAAGGAGAGGGGTCAAGCCTTGTGCTTTTGCCAGCTGCATAAGTAGACTTATTTGAGACTGTTGATTTTGAAGAATGGTGACCACATAATTTTTAATGACTTGAACTCTGTCTTCCAACCTGGCCAGCCTCGTTTCAGCATCTGATTCTCTTCTCAATCTCAGTAACAAGTCCTGCATGGTACCATAGGGCATGGTTGAATCCAGCTTCTCAGAATTATAGGACTTCAAGTCAGCTATATCCTTCTTGAGTTCATCCACACTCAGATTCTGTCTTAGTTGTTGTAGCTTCATGAGATGTAGAGAGTCGAGGTGGGCTTGAAGAATAGCCTTGGTACCAGCATCTGAAGTTTCCTGAAGGGCTTTTTGAATAGCCATAACTTGTTTGACCAAGGAGACATTGAAATGCCCTGGTGTAGATTCCTTAGTCAAGGCCCATTTAGGTAAATCTGGAATTGAACTAGGGCCTTCATCTCCCCCTAAGTTCATGCTTCCATCAAATGAGACAGAGTCATCATCATTAGAATTTACTCCAAATTCTTCAGATGGCTCACCAGCTTGAGAAGGCATCCTATTGACAGCAGCTTTATCCCTTTGTAGAGATTCTGAAGTGTGTACTAGGTGCAAAGTTTGTTCTGCCTCCACATTGCCCTGAGCAGCCAACAGTTGATAGGCTGACACATGATGAGTAAAAGTGTCAGCATCCAAGGGAATGTTATCAATTACAGCTTTGGAATGTTGCTGAAATTGTCTTTCCTTGTCAGCATCATCCATAATCATTAACTCATTAGCAATGGCTGGATCCAACCTTATATCTACTGTACCTGCTTTCTCTTAATTTCTCTATTTTCTTGCATCAGGGGCTCCCCCTGGCTCACACACCTCACACCCTCACCCTCACCTACTAAGGTGGCACTCCTCTCACTTTCTTTTGCCATGCTGGAAGAAATAGCATGCATATTTAGATTCTCAAGCTCTCCTTTTTCCTGGGAGCAACCCAGTCTCTCACTCAAATTTTCACTCCCTTCCCTCAATCCTAGAAGTGATTGTACAGTAACCATGTCTTCTACACTTGGAATTGATTCAGTTATTTGTGTAGAGACTATCAACGGATAGGGAGTATCCGTTGAAGTGGGAACTGATGGTATTAACGGATAACTGCTGTTAAGCTTATCCGTCGAAGAACAACCACTTGTCAACGGATGAGAAATATCCATTGAAGAAGGAAAAGAAGTAGAAATTGAAAGTGACATGATTGTTGAACCTGTGTGGATTGATTTTAATTTAGGGGACACAGATTCTTTAACCAAATCTGAAAGAATTGGCTGATGATCCAACAAATCATCTAAAAGATGATGATCACCAGTATTTGAGTGGGGCTCCTCCCGGAGTTGTAAAGAGGAAGAATCAGGAATTGATGTGAATATCATGTCCCCATCCAGAGATGGTGATGGAGAAGTTGGTGATTGATGTGTGTCAATTTTGAGAGAATGGGGCTATGACTCCACATTTGTTGGAGTCACATCAAGCTGAATTTGAGAAGGCATAGATACAGGTGGGTGTATCTGTGCAGTGTGTGCACCCTGTGTGGAAACTAAGGTTTTAACCTTCTTTCTTCTTGTAAAGCCTTTTACAGGTGAGTGTGTGGCTTCAGTGTCCCTCCCTCTTTTGTTCTGTGTCCCTGGTTGGGGACTATTTTCAATAGCTGCACCCTTTTGGGAGGATGCAACTAGGGATGAGTTTGAATCCTTCTCAACCACCACAGTCTTTTGAGAAACTGTGGCTTGGCTAGCTAGGGTACCACTCACCTCTCCTACCTTATCCTGGGGGATTTCTTGATGTTCACCCCTCCCCTTATCACTCATACCCTGTTCACTCCCCTCAAGGTTTATGGTAGTTGTTACAACTGTTGTCTTTTGAGAAACAACAGAGGTGGTTTTCTTTGACTTTGGTCTTGAAATTTTAGGTTTGGTGGCTTTGGTAGAAATCTGTTGGGACAGAGGCACAGATTCCATGGCCACACTTGAAGGCAAAGAAATAATGGGGTTGGAAATAGTAGGAGTTGAAGAAGTATTTACCTCACTTACCTGATGTACATTCATTATTGGCAAATATACCAATGGTACCTGATTGTTGAGGTCAATTCTCAAAAGGTCAGCAAGAACCCTTTTCTCTTGTGCCCAGCACTTGAGTTTATTACTCTCATTTGTTATGACCAATCCTTCAGCAACATGGTTAGCCAATAACATAAAGAATCTAACATAGTAGATATTATGGGGTATATTAGCTTTGTTACCTAACCTGGTGCCTAATTCTAGCATGACATAGTTGCTAAAATTAAAGTACCTATCAGAAACTAGCATATAGAGCATATTAACTAGAGATGAAGTTATTGCATCAAAATTACTAATTTTCCCAGAGAAAACCTTGATAAAGGCATCACCAAGAAAACTCCATTATTTTCTAAGGCCTTTTCTTCTAATACTACCCAAGCTAGCAGAATTAAAGGAATAGCCTATGAAATCTAACATGCTAGATACATCACTATCAGTGTGTGGTGTCATGCCATTGTTCTCAGGTAGTTTGAAACAAGATTGTATATCATCACAGTTAATACAGTAATCTTTACCTTTGAGAGAAAAAGTGATGGTCATTTCTGTGGGATTGAACACTGCAGTTGTCGAAATCTCCTCGATTACCTCACAGTAAATAGTTGGGGCTTCCAGCATTGCATAGCTTAGTTTGCAATTTTTGATGAAGTCCATCATCTTGTGATAATCTGAGTGGGCTTCATTCTTTTCCACCAAAGCTACGAAATTGTTCTTCTCATAGACAAATCCAGACTGGGACATTATCTTTACTACTGGTGCCATTGTAGTGAGTAGAGGTTGCAGAGAAAAGTTGAGAGTTTTGGGAGAGAAAGAGAGTAAAAGCTTTTGAAAAATTACAAGAAAACGTAAAGTGAGAATAAGAATTCAAAAGGCTTTTATACTTTCTCGAATTAAAACGTAAGGAGAATGATTAAATAATACTTTTAAGTAAATTACAGCTGTTTGAGAATAAAGAAAACTGTATGTATTCTAAAAACTGCCTTTAATACAAATACATACAACTATGTATATATATATATGTATCAACGGTTAAGTAAAAGAATCAACGCTTGTGACTTACTTAAAACAACTGATGTGACACTTCAACGGATAAGGTAAACAGTTATCCGTTGAAGATTAATCACAGTTTTATCCGTTGAAGGATAAAATTACCAGAAATGTATTTGTCTTTCAACAGATAATGAACATCCGTTGATAGAACAATTTTGGCTTTCAACGGATAGGGAATATCCATTGATAGAATAATATTTACTTAAAGTCAACTTTGTTCTTGCAGCAAATTCATTTCAGGCTTCAAAACAGATTATAATAAGGACATAAATTTATGAATAATTAAGCATACCTAGCTCACTTACTAATCTTGTGAATGTTGATTCATCAAGTGGCTTGGTAAATATGTCTGCAATCTGCTTTTCACTTGGAACAAAATGGAGTTCCACTGTACCATTCATCACATGTTCTGTAATAACCCCAATTTTTGGAAAATTTTGAAACCCTTATGAATAGTGATTTTGCAGATTATGCTGAATGAGAAAACTTTTCATGCCACACTATGTAGGGGTTCTGTTATTGATCTTCTGGGATATTATTAGTACTCTATGTGGTATATAAGTGTATGTAAAGATCGTCTGAATCCAATTCCGAACACTTTGATTTTTCCCGGAAATCCACTAGATACGGAAATAATTGAGTATAAGGTAACAGGATAAAAAGGATTTAAATTAAAGTATTATAAGAGAGGATCAAAAAAGGAATATAATGTATTGAGAAAGGTTAAGGAAACCCAAGTAATAAGATCCCGGGTATGATCCCTCAAACGAGAAACGAGAACGAAAGTTAAGCGAACCGTATAACAGATCATCGGTCATTAGGTAAACAATTAGAAGCTAATCAAAGGGATTAGTGGGGATGATGTCATCAAACTAATAGGAAGAGGACAAAGGAGGGAGGGTGACATCACTTGATGATGTAAGCATGACATGGGGGGGGGGGGGAAGTGTAGTTGAATAATAACCACATAAAGTCAAGGTTAATTAGGTAAATAACCTAAAACAAATCAAAATTCAACCAACCAAGCCAAACATTTCATTTTTCACCAAACAAATCACAAAACACTTCTTTTCTTCATCTTTCTCTCGACCCCTTTTCTTAAAAAATGAAGATCCAAGCTCCACCACTTACTATTTGGCAAGGTATTTATCTAAGCTTCCCCATGGATAGTTACATACTTCCTATAAGTTTAAGCTTCTAATTCCAAGCCAATCTTTTTTTATAAATCAAGGAAGAAGATGGTGAATAGTACTTCTTGAAATTAATTTTTGTGTTCTTGATTTTTTTGAAAGATCAAGCTTGTAGGAGGTTAGATTAAGGCTTCCATGGGCATTCCAAGGATCTTTCATGGATTAAAAGCTTCAAGGAAGGTATAACTCTTCATGATCTTAGTTTTAGGTTTTGTTGTTTAGATTTCCTAATGTTTAGATGATGGGTTAGTGTAATGGGTGTGTAATCATGTTTAAAGCTTGTTATGAGTAGTTTGGTTGGTGAGAGGCATGATTATTGTGTGTTTAGAGATTGGTTGATTTTGTGATATTTTTGGAGTTGGAAATCTTGGTTATTAGTCAATGAACTTAAGTAAACTCTTAATTCATAATTGAGAAATAAGTATGAATTGGTAATATTGATTTGTTGGGGCTGTTGTAGTATGGTATGGATGGAGTTTTGATTGGGTTGTGAATTGGGATTGATTGGTGGTTGAATTGGAATGGTATAAATTTGGGAAATCGCGTAAACATAGCCGTCGTAATGTCTGATTTACTTTAGACTGGTTTTGTTCATAACATTAGGACCCGAGAACACCCTCCTAGGTTTTGACCATTTCCATGATTAGATAGTTAATGTTACGAGCTTCGTTTTGATAGGTGGTTCGTTTGATTCCGATGTACGGTTTAGGAGAAACGACTGTTTTAAGTAACGGCGTTTCGCGAACGAAACATTTCCCCTCGCCTTACTTTGGAACCTTGGTTAAAGACCTTAAAGGACTAATTGGAGTATGAAACAATTATGTTAAGTGGATTAGGCAGTTGGTAAGGCACTCGCGAAAGAATCGCTTTAAAACTCGTAATGGGTAATTTATTAAAAATGGGGGAGCCGAGGGTACTCGAGTGACTTAAGAGAATCAGTAAGCGCAAAACGAGCGTTAGAGTCTAATTTGGTTAAAGTATAGATTTACAAGTGACTTTGGTTTAATTCCAACTTACTTGTTGTTTATAGGTTACCAGACTCGTCCCGAGCCATTTTAACCCCCAGTCGCTCAGGCAAGTTTTCTACCCGTATAACTGTTGTTGTGATGTATATGTGTATATGCATGATCTTGCGATAAATGCATATTTGTTATTAGCAAATTCTTGCGATATATTGTAGCATGTGATATGGTATATATGCATGCCTGTTTTATATTATTGATTTATATATCTGTTGGTTCAAATGCTTATAGTTGCATAATACCTATGCTAGAGATAAGCGGTATTTGAGTTTACCCTTAGTATAGGGGATAAAAGGTGAACATATTTCTAAACCGGGAGTCGATGTTCCCGAGAATAATATATATATATTTATATATATATATGGTTATAGTTTTCAAAACTATTAATCGAATAAGGTTTATTCAATAACTTTATCTTTATTTTATTATTTGAATATTATTTCGAATATTCATCCGAGGACTTATGACTCCTTTTATTGTATTAATTGAATATTATTTCGAATATTCATTTGAGGATGTATGACTCCTTTATTTTATTTAATGAATATTATTTATAATACTCATTCGAGGTATTATGACTCCGCTTATTATTTAATAATATTCTTTATTTTATTAAAGAATAAGGTGTCGATAATCAAACTTATCTTTGATGATTCAATAAAGATAGTACTTTCGTATAAGTATATCTTTGGTTATTTAATACTCATTTCAGGTATAAGTTTTACAACATCTACTTCAATTATTTTTATAAAGATTATTCTTTATGGGAATATTATTTAAATAATAATATTCAGATATTTTCTAATATATTGGGACTGATTTATTTTATTAAATCAGCATCACTCCGAACATTCTTAAAAATGTTTTGCGAGTCTTCAAAATGATTTTTAAAAGTTAGAGCGGATCCCAAAACTCATTTTTATATTTAAGATCCTCCTTTCGAAGGGGATTTAAATACTCGCTCAAAACCTGAGGGATCCAGCTCTGTGGTGTGTTTTATATTCGCAACAAGGTTGCTGTCTTGATAAAAGAATTTTGATTACTTACCCAACACTCGGGAAGTAAAATTCTTGGAACAAGTTAATCCATTAACAGGCATCGCCTGGGAAATATTGGTGAGTTTTCCTTTCCAACTAGATACGACTTCTTGGTGGAGCCGTATCAACAAGTTTCTACTTGGGGAAAGTGGGGACGAGCTTTACGTTTCAGAGTCATGGATTTCATCTGAACTAGGAGTGGCGTAAGTGGTCGAGTAGCGCCAGCCCAGCCTTATTATATTGGCCCAAATGGCCTGGAAGTTCCGCTAAGGCGGTCCATTCCTTAGGAGTTCAGTGTTCGGTTGATAAGTAAATCCGACAGGTTCTCCTCTACATGTAGAAAATGGTGGGGTTGCACTACTACGACTGATCATCGTAAGTGGTCTTCCTGGCGCGGCAAACTCCCGTGATGAGTTCATCATCCAATTGGATATTTCTGCAACACTACCCAGAGCACTTCTTTAGAAAGGCTACGGTTGGGCGATTGTTGAGTGTTGGCAGGGTCAAGTTTTCAAAATGATGTTTGCATCAAATGAAGTATCTCGTAACTTCATTTTATTTTGATGATATTTTAAAGATTTAATCTATTCAAATCTGGTCTTGTAGTCTCATCTATGTGATGAACTTTTGAAACTAATTATAACTTGAACGGTGGTAGTTCAAGTAGTATTTGGAAAAGATATAATTATATTGGAGTATCTTGTAACTTCATCTTTTAAACTTATATCTAGTAAATGATTATCTTATGCATGACAAAGATTTTCAGAAAAACGTTGAGACAAGGTTAGATATATGAGATCACCTTGCAACGATATTTTTATACAGTTATACACTGGAACTCTGTGTGTATTATGCATGGAAGAGGACTTCCAATATTTTGAAAAGTATATATGTATATATATATACTGAATATTTTGCGACTTCATCGCATTAAGATATCAACTTGGTCATTTCTTTTGACCAAGACTTTCATGAGTACTATGAGAAGGCTCATATATTGTTAATCATTATACATATTATTTTGGTGGGCTTGCTGCTCACCCTTGCTTTCTTATTTCATCACACAACATCAGATAGACAAGATGAACAGGACCAAGCTCTTAATTCGCGAGCGGATAGGAAACGTTCTGCAGCTTCCTATAGGCATTGATGCCGTTATAGCCGAGGTAGGATCTACCAATAGGCTAGGCTTTCAACTTCTGATGTACCAGATTTATGTATATTTATGAATTGTAATAATGGCAAAGAAATGTAAATTTATTTAGAAACTCTTTTAAAGTGTATTGGCATATAATTATGGAATAAAATGACTTGTGTTATTTTTGGTATTCATCTCTGAGACTATAACTTGTGGTGTGTGTGTGTGTATTGTGGGGTCACAGTACGCAGTAGTTGGTTGATTATTAAGATTAAGTATTATTAAGGGAAATGGAACTCGTGACAACCCGGATCCCCGACCCCGGATTTGGGGGTGTTACAGAAATTGTATCAGAGCTAAGCGTTATAAACCTCAGAGATGATGTGACGTTAAGATAATAACTAAGATAATAAGAACTCTTGCCAAGTTCATAGTCGGGCTACCTAACGTAGTACTGACAGTTAAAACCCTTATGGGAACCCTTATAAATATCGTGATAGAAGCGTAGTTCGTTATCGTATATGGTAGCGGGACTCCGAACCCTGAGGTTCAGGAGCATCAGCATGAGGATGTTTTATTACTTATTGGAGATCAGATTATGGATCCGATAGAGCGTCCTAACGCGGGATCGGATGATGTTCATATTGAGGATGTAGCGGTTGAGGATGTTGTCCTAGAAGGGATAGTTGCTGAGGAGGATCCCATGGAGGATCCTGACAAGAATGAATAGAGGACCACTGATGAATTGATGACCATGGTTAGGTCGACTACCAGAGGTAGGATTGGTCGATCACTACCGGAGGTTCGTTCAAGTTTGTAAAGATAGTAGCCCCCTTTAACGCGGCTTACTCGTAAGACTGAGAAGTTTGAATGGACAGAGAAATGCGAGAACAGCTTTTAAGAACTGAAGCAAAGATTGGTGACGGCCCCTATGATGGCGTTGCCGGATGGAAAAGGAGATTTTGTGATTTGCAGTGACACTTCGCATAAGGAATTAGGGTGCTCTTATACAGCACAACAAGGTAATCGCTTACGCGTCAAGACAATTAAGGGAATATAAAATTTGATACCCCCACCCAGGAGCTTGGGCTTGTGGCAATAGTTTTGCCCTAAATATTGGAGGCACTACTTGTATGGAGAGAAGTGCGAGATTTACACAAGCCATAAGTGCTCTAGTGCATTTTCACGTAGAAAGAGCTCAACATGCGCCAGAGGAGATGGTTAGAACTAATCAAGGACTACGATTATGAGATTCTTTATCATCCAGGGAAAGCCAAAATGGTGGCTAATGCCCTTAGTATAAAAGAGAGACTCAAGATAATAATGTCTTTGGGAGAGTTTATAAGAGATTTTGAGAAAATGGAAATAGAAGTGAAGGTAACCGAAGCCGGTACCGAAAAGCTGTTTGAGATTGCAATACAGACCAAATTATCGGAAAAGAACATATTGTGCCAGAAAAAGTGATGAATGAAGGCAGAGAGCCAACAATTAGATAAAAGATTAATACCGAGAAAAATGATAAGGGAATAATGAGGTATTCCTACAGAATTTGAGTTCCAAACGTTCAAGAGCTTAAAGATGAAATCTTAGATGAAAGCTAGTTTGAGGAATAAAATTTAGAGCAAACCCTGAACGTGATAGTCAGGGAGGTCGCCATCAAGATAAAAAGGAACCCATAACATAATGAAGTGGAAAACAAGGATTTTTAACGTATAAGATAACCCCGATTATGGGAGAAGGTTGGAACATTTCATACTGAGAAAACAGAAGTTGAACAAGATAGGGAGAATCAGAATGGTACTCCTATTGGGCAATTCATGGACCTGTCTAAACAGAACTTATACTTTATTCCCAACCACCACCTTGAGGGAAACAATGTAGTGGAAAATTCTTTCAGGACCTTTAAATCGCTAAGCTCTCAGTGTTCCAAGGAACAAGTTGACCCAGTCGAGGCAAGAGCCTGGCTAAAGGAAATATAGGAATCATTTGAAATTCTAAATGATTGACGAATCACAAAAGACGGTTTTGTCACTTACCCTCCTAAGAGAGAGGCCACCCGCTGGTGAAAGGCCAAGGAAGGCACAGAGCAAGAGATTATAATAAACTGATTAAAGTTCAGTCAATTGTTTTCGGGAAAGTAATTCCCAAGGTTATGGAGAGAGTGTAAAAGCTTTAGAGCCAGAACAAAGGTGGACGAGTATGATGAAATATGAAGCTAAGTTGTAAAAGTTGTCAAGATTCGTTCTGATGACAAGAATCCCAGAACGATATGATGTTTGAAGTCAATGATTAGTGGGTTCATGAAAAATGATAAGAGAAAGGAAAATAAAAAGAAACTGAAGTGGAAAGGAATATAAAGGCAATAGAGTTTGAGGAATGATAAGGGAGTTGAGTAAGAGGAAACCCTAAAGACTCGTAGCAATAGAAATAGAAAAGTATGTAATCGTCGGGATGAGGGTGATTCACCATGAGTTAAAGTCGATGATTGAAGGAATAAGAGATACATATATTTTATCCCCTGTGAGTTGGGAGGATTCGAGGAAACCTTGAGATAGTTCGAAGGATAAATAATAAGACGCGGATAGACTAAGGAGACAAGAAAGTAAGAAAGTAGGAAAATTGGATGAAGGAAGTGACCTTCAAGAATGTGAAATGTAAGACCGGTGGCTCGATACCCAGAAAGGGAGACGCCAGGTATGAGAGATATCCCAACATTGAGATGATTGTTGGGATAAACAACAAAAGTAAATAAGGAATTATTAAGAAGAAGTTCACGTTGAACACGACCAATATCTTCCAGAACATCCTTGTTATCATTACCAAATTAGGCAAGAAAAGCGGATAACCGTTGTTATCTTTTGGAGGCCATATTGATTGAACTCATTTTGAATACAAATGTTATTGTGAAATTAGGCATATACTATCGAGGTGGGAATGATTGAATAAGACACCCTTATCAGGGATATATGACTTGATTTATCCATGGAAGGATGCAGGTACCTTTTAAAGGTGGAATTAAGGATAGAACATCGGTAACTTAAAATTAATCCTAGGGGAATGCATAAAGGTTGGCATTTCACCCTTAATAGGGACAGTATGAGTTTTGACAGTATGATTTGGAAAGGGTTAAGGTAACAACAACCTTTAAGGATCAGTGGAGAAATTTTTCAGAAGTATATAGACTATGATTCTGGTATTAATAAATGGTATCTTGATATGCCCTGTGCCTAGGGTGTACCTGATGAAGGATTTAAGGATAACCTTAGGAGTTTTACAAGGAGAAAGGTAATATTCAAAATTCTCAAGAATAGAAATTTTGATGAAGGAAATATGGCGTAATTATAATAATGCCAGGTGGGCACGTATTAAACCACGAGAAAGTATGGATCGAACCAGTAAAGGTCGAAATTGTTCAGGGCAATTAGGGCCTAAGATAAAAGATGTTCTAAGTATGATTGAGAGTCAGTCGTGACAGTGATTAACCTCTAAAGACTGAGGCAATAACTTATGGAAAAATGGTGATAATTTTTTTATTTTTTATTATTTTTTTTTTATTTTTACTCATCAGGCTATAAGGAAAGCATCTTCACACAAGCAGTGATCGGAAATGGGGTAGAAAATTAGTGAAAGTGGTTAAGATGACATTGATTGTAAGGAAATTTTCTATCAGGATAGGCCAAAGAGGTGGCCGACACTTTAAATGTAAGAGGATAATTATAGGCGCTCGTGCGAGAGGGATACAGTGATGATGGTTGTATTATGGTTTGGAAGATTGACATTCCTTCTGATGACTGTGCAATAACCAACCGTAATAGTAGTTTGGTAAAGGTTTAATTTGTGTAATCGCCATGAGCCGGCTATCTATCCTAGAAGGTCCCATATTGAGAATAAGCCAGGACCATATTTCAAAAAGGACTAAATAAACCTTTGAATTAAGTCTTCTATTGAAGGCATATGATTAAGAATGGTATTAACTTGCTATCGTTGCTTTGATTGAAACTCTTCTGTAATTTTATCTGCTTCATGTCATGAAAGTACGTCAGAATTTGGAGTGTTCTTCATGAATTATGAATGGTGATTATGTTAACTCCTTAGAGGAATTCTATACTACATGTATGGACTCCGTATGGTTAGATATTAAGATTTCATGGAAAGTGAATGACGACAGTAGGTCAGTGGTGGACCATAGTAATGCAGCAATGATTCTGCGAGAAATGAGCTGATTACAACCGTGAGAGTTGTATTGGAATGGATGTTGAGATTGAGTACCACTAATCGTGTCATGTTGACGTATAAGTTATCTTTGATAGAAAAACTAGGTCGATTATTTACCTATTGAATATTATTCCTTCTTATCAATAGAGAGTCATATTACTATATGAGGAAGGTGGCGGTGCAAGCAGAGAATTCTAGTAACGATGACGTCTAGAATGAAATCCCAGATTCGATTTTCGATGTCAAGGGAGTTTCAAAGGTGATTGTGTATAAGCTCGAGCAAGAGCATGGGTCCATAGAATGATGGATGGAATAGTAAAATAGAGAGGCATGTGAAATACGATGCTATAATACTTGATGTGGATATAAATACATATATGTTTTGTTCTCTTAGACAAACCTCTATAGTTCAGAGGTAGATTTCAAGCCAGATATTTTATGGCAATATTTTTTTTTACATATATACAATTCTCTTCAGTTCGTTCTTTTCTCTTCTTTTCATTTCATGTGAGCTGAGAAGAACAACCCTTCCAGAAGGGGAGGTATTGCCGAATGACTATCTATCTTTGTGATAGAAGCCTAGTAGGATACCACATGTTGTTTAATTGCTTGTCAAGTACTAAAGGCTGGCCACCTTCTGTACTAACTATGCAATAGAACAAGTGTTCATGATCATAGTGATCTCTCAACAAATTCCTTTACTTCTATATGATGGATCAAGCTTTCGAAGATGGAAGCAGCTAAAGGAAGTAGTATCAGTACGGTGGTATTCCGATTCTAACGCGTTCGTGATACTAAGGTTGACGTGGTTATTAAAAGGTTATAGAACGCTAATGAGCAAAAGTATAACCAGTATAATATTAGGAACGAAAGGTAGTAGAGATTTCGAACTCGAAAAGAATGGGTATTGAGAAGCAAAAGCTCTAATGCTAAAAGCTATAATGAGAGTCTGTGCAATAGACTTGAAAGAAATTGGAATGATCACTTAACACGGATTGAGTTTTCTTACGACAATAGATCATATGTCAGTATTGAGGTATCGCCTTATGAGATCCTTGAGGGAAGACAATGTCGATCTCCCTTATGTTAGGATGAAGTTGTAGAGCGCAAGATGCTCGGACCCGCAGTGGTCCAAAGGACCAGGGATATAATAGATCTAATCAGAGGATGGCTGGTAGTAACCCAAGATGGACATAAGAGGTATGCTGATTTGACTCAAAAGGACAAAGAGTATGAAATAGGGGACCTAGTAATATTATAGGTATCCCTTGGAAAGGATTGATGAGGTTCGGAAAGAAAGGAAAGCTAAGTCTATAATTTGTTGGACCCTTGGATATATTAAGACGTTTTGGGAAGTTAGCATATGAGCTAGCCCTATCCCCGAACATGTAGCAAGTCATAACGTGTTCCACGTATCAATGTTAAGGAAGTATAATTCGGATGCCAGATAAATAGGGGCATATGAGCACATAGACAAGCAACCCGATGTAACCTATATGGAGCAACCAGGAAGGGTTATAGAGTAAAAAGGAACAAGTGCTTAGGAGAAGGGTTATCAAACTATTCAGAGTTTGATTGAAGAACCACAATGTGGGAAAATTTACTCGAGAGTAAGAAAGTATCCTTATTCATTTTCTATCTGATTCCGGGACGGAATCCTTTTAAGGAGGGGAGACTGTAATAACCCCAATTTTTGGAAAATTTTGAAACCCTTATGAATAGTGATTTTGCAGATTATGCTGAATGAGAAAACTTTTCATGCCACACTATGTAGGGGTTCTGTTATTGATCTTTTGGGATATTATTAGTACTCTATGTGGTATATAAGTATATGTAAAGATCGTCTGAATCCAATTCCGAACACTTTGATTTTTCCCGAAAATCCACTAGATACGGAAAGAATTGAGTATAAGGTAACAGGATAAAAAGGATTTAAATTAAAGGATTATAAGAGAGGATCAAAAAAGGAATATAATATATTGAGAAAGGTTAAGGAAACCCAAGTAATAAGATCCCGGGTATGATCCCTCAAACGAGAAACGAGAACGAAAGTTAAGCAAACCGTATAACAGATCAGCGGTCATTAGGCAAAAAATTAGAAGCTAATCAAAGGGATTAGTGGGGATGATGTCATCAAACCAATAGGAAGAGGACAAAGGAGGGAGGGTGACATCACTTGATGATGTAAGCATGACATGGGGGGGAGGAAGTATGGTTGCATGATAACCACATAAAGTCAAGGTTAATTAGGTAATTAACCTAAAACAAATCAAAATTCAACCAACCAAGCCAAACATTTCATTTTTCACCAAACAAATCACAAAACACTTCTTTTCTTCATCTTGCTCTCGGCCCCTTTTCTTAAAAAATGAAGATCCAAGCTCCACCACTTACTATTTGGCAAGGTATTTATCTAAGCTTTCCCATGGATAGTTACATACTTCCTATAAGTTTAAGCTTCTAATTCCAAGCCAATCTTTTTTTATAAATCAAGGAAGAAGATGGTGAATAGTACTTCTTGATATTAATTTTTGTGTTCTTGATTTCTTTGAAAGATCAAGCTTGTAGGAGGTTAGATTAAGGCTTCCATGGGAATTCCAAGGATCTTTCATGGATTAAAAGCTTCAAGGAAGGTATAACTCTTCATGATCTTAGTTTTAGGTTTTGTTGTTTAGATTTCCTAATGTTTAGATGATGGGTTAGTGTAATGGGTGTGTAATCATGTTTAAAGCTTGTTATGAGTAGTTTGGTTGGTGAGAGGCATGATTATTGTGTGTTTAGAGATTGGTTGATTTTGTGATATTTTTGGAGTTGGAAATCTTGGTTATTAGTCAATGAACTTAAGTAAACTCTTAATTCATAATTGAGAAATAAGTATGAATTGGTAATATTGATTTGTTGGGGCTGTTGTAGTATGGTATGGATGGAGTTTTGATTGGGTTGTGAATTGGGATTGATTGGTGGTTGAATTGGAATGGTATAAATTTGGGAAATCGCGTAAATATAGCCGTCGTAATGTCCGATTTACTTTAGACTGCTTTTGTTCATAATATTAGGACCCGAGAACTCCCTGCTAGGTTTTGACCATTGCCATGATTAGATAGTTCATGTTACGAGCTTCGTTTTGATAGGTGGTTCGTTTGATTCCGATGTACGATTTAGGAGAAACGACCGTTTTAAGTAACGGCGTTTCGCGAACGAAACATTTCCCCTCGCCTTACTTTGGAACCTTGGTTAAAGACCTTAAAGGACTAATTGGAGTATGAAACAATTATGTTAAGTGGATTAGGCAGTTAGTAAGGCACTCGCGAAAGAATCGCTTTAAAACTCGTAATGGGTAATTTATTAAAAATGGGGGAGCCGAGGGTACTCGAGTGACTTAAGAGAATCAGTAAGCGCAAAACGAGCGTTAGAGTCTAATTTGGTTAAAGTATAGATTTACAAGTGACTTTGGTTTAATTCCAACTTACTTGTTGTTTATAGGTTACCAGACTCGTCCCGAGCCATTGTAACCCCCAGTCGCTCAGGCAAGTTTTCTACCCGTATAACTGTTGTTGTGATGTATATGTGTATATGCATGATCTTGCGATAAATGCATATTTGTTATTAGCAAATTCTTGCGATATATTGTAGCATGTGATATGGTATATATGCATGCCTGTTTTATATTATTGATTTATATATCTGTTGGTTCAAATGCTTATAGTTGCATAATACCTATGCTAGAGATAAGCGGTATTTGAGTTTACCCTTAGTATAGGGGATAAAAGGTGAACATATTTCTAAACCGGGAGTCGATGTTCCCGAGAATAATATATATATATATTTATATATATATATATGGTTATAGTTTTCAAAACTATTAATCGAATAAGGTTTATTCGATAACTTTATCTTTATTTTATTATTTGAATATTATTTCGAATATTCATCCGAGGACTTATGACTCCTTTTATTGTATTAATTGAATATTATTTCGAATATTCATTTGAGGATGTATGACTCCTTTATTTTATTTAATGAATATTATTTATAATACTCATTTGAGGTATTATGACTCCGCTTATTATTTAATAATATTCTTTATTTTATTAAAGAATAAGGTGTCGATAATCAAACTTATCTTTGATGATTCAATAAAGATAGTACTTTCGTATAAGTATATCTTTGGTTATTTAATACTCATTTCAAGTATAAGTTTTACAACATCTACTTCAATTATTTTTATAAAGATTATTAATTATGGGAATATTATTTAAATAATAATATTCAGATATTTTCTAATATATTGGGAATGATTTATTTTATTAAATCAGCATCACTCTGAACATTCTTAAAAATGTTTTGCGAGTCTTCAAAATGATTTTTAAAAGTTAGAGCGGATCCCAAAACTCATTTTTATATTTAAGATCCTCCTTTCGAAGGGGATTTAAATACTCGCTCAAAACCTGAGGGATCCGGCTCTGTGGTGTGTTTTATATTCGCAACAAGGTTGCTGTCTTGATAAAAGAATTTTGATTACTTACCCAACACTCGGGAAGTAAAATTCTTGGAACAAGTTAATCCATTAACAGACATCGCCTGGGAAATATCGGTGAGTTTTCCTTTCCAACTAGATACAACTTCTTGGTGGAGCCGTATCAACAAGTTTCTACTTGGGGAAAGTGGGGACGAGCTTTACGTATCAGAGTCATGGATTTCATCTGAACTAGGAGTGGCGTAAGTGGTCGAGTAGCGCCGGCCCAGCCTTATTATATTGGCCCAAATGGCCTGGAAGTTCCGCTAAGGCGGTCCATTCCTTAGGAGTTCAGTGTTCGGTTGACAAGTAAATCCGACAGGTTCTCCTCTACATGTAGAAAATGGCGGGGTTGCACTACTACGACTGATCATCGTAAGTGGTCTTCCTGGCGCGGCAAACTCCCGTAATGAGTTCATCATCCAATTGGATATTTCTGCAACACTACCCAGAGCACTTCGATAGAAAGGCTACGGTTGGGCGATTGTTGAGTGTTGGCAGGGTCAAGTTTTCAAAATGATGTTTACGTCAAATGAAGTATCTCGTAACTTCATTTTATTTTGATGATATTTTAAAGATTTAATCTATTCAAATCTGGTCTTGTAGTCTCATCTATGTGATGAACTTTTGAAACTAATTATAACTTGAATGGTGGTAGTTCAAGTAGTATTTGGAAAAGATATAAGTATATTGGAGTATCTTGTAACTTCGTCTTTTAAATTTATATCTAGTAAATGATTATCTTATGCATGACAAAGATTTTCAAAAAAATGTTGAGACAAGGTTAGATATATGAGATCACCTTGCAACGATATTTTATACAGTTATACACTGGAACTCTGTGTGTATTATGCATGAAAGAGGACTTCCAATATTTTGAAAAGTATATATGTATATATATATACTGAATATTTTACGACTTCATCGCATTAAGATATCAACTTGGTTCATTTCTTTTAACCAAGACTTTCATGAGTACTATGAGAAGGCTCATATATTGTTAATCATTATACATATTATTTTGGTGGGCTTGCTGCTCACCCTTGCTTTCTTCTTTCATCACACAACATCAGATAGACAAGATGAACAGGACCAAGCTCCCAATTCGCGAGTGGATAGGAAACGTTCCGCAGCTTCCTATAGGCATTGATGCCGTTATAGCCGAGGTAGGATCTACCAATAGGCTAGGCTTTCAACTTCTGATGTACCAGATTTATGTATATTTATGAATTGTAATAATGGCAAAGAAATGTAAATTTATTTAGAAACCCTTTTGAGGTGTAATGGCTTATAATTGTGGAATAAAACGACTTATGTTATTTTTGGTATTCATCTCTGAGACTATAACTTGTGGTGTGTGTGTGTATACTGTGGGGTCACAGTACGCAGTAGTTGGTTGATTATTAAGATTAAGTATTATTAAGGGAAATGGAACTCGTGACAACCCGGATCCCCGACCCCGGATTTGGGGGTGTTACATGTTCCCTTATGAAGTGGTACTTGATGTCAATGTGCTTGGTTCTTGAGTGCTGCACTGGATTTTCAGTAATGGCAATGGCGCTTGTGTTATCACAGAATATTGGAATTTTGTCAACAGTTATCCCATAGTCAAATAGTTGATTCCTCATCCACAGTATCTGTGCACAGCAACTACCAGCAGCAATGTACTCAGCTTCAGCTGTTGATGTAGAAACAGAATTTTGCTTCTTGCTGAACCATGACACAAGCTTATTCCCTAGAAATTGACAGGTGCCAGTTGTACTTTTCCTTTCTATTTTGCAACCTGCATAATCTGCATCTGAGTAGCCAATTAGATCAAAACCAGACTCTCTAGGATACCAAATTCCTAGATTTGGAGTCCCTTTGAGATATCTGAAAATTCTTTAGAATGTAGCATTTGCAACCAAAGACATGAAGAAAGTTTAAAGTTGGTTTTCTTCTCTTGAACAATTGATAGGGAGTCATGCCTTTTTCCTGATTGATTAGAGAAATATTCTGAGTGTAACATGCATAATTAACAGCCTCAGCCCAAAAGTATGTTGGGAGTCTTGACTCTTCAAGCATTGTTCTTGTAGTTTCAACTAGTGATCTGTTCTTCCTTTGTACCACACCATTCTGTTGTGGAGTCCTTGGAGCTGAGAACTCATGCATTATCCCATTTTCTTCACAGAACAACCTCATGGTAGAATTCTTGAACTCAGTTCCATTGTCACTCCTGATATTCCTTACCTTGAAATTTGGATAATTGTTGACTTGCTTGATATGATTGATGATGATTTTACTAGCTTCATCCTTTGATTCAAGAAAGTAGGTCCATGAAAACTTTGAGAAATCATCTACAATTACTAGGCAATATCTTTTTCTTGAAATTGACAATACATTGACTGGTCCAAAAAGATCCATTATAGCAGTTGTAATGGTTCATCAATTGTTGATTCAAGCTTCTTGCTGAATGATGCTCTCTTTTGCTTTCCTTTCTGACAGGCATCACACAGTCCATCCCTTGAGAATTCCACTAGAGGCATTCCTCTAACTAAGTCCTTTTTGACTAGATCATTCATTGTCTTGAAATTTAAATGAGACAACTTCTTGTGCCATAGCCAACTTTCATCTAGACTTGCTTTGCTTAGAAGACAAGTAATTGATTCTCCATCTGTAGAGTTGAAGTCAGCCAAGTACACATTCCCTTTTCTAACTCCAGTTAGAACCACTTTGTTGTCCTTCTTACTTGTGACAACACAGGCTTCAGAATTGAAGGAAACAGTATTCCCTCTGTCACATAGTTGACTGATGCTCAATAGATTGTGTTCGAGACCATCAACTAATGCAACTTCATCAATGATGACATTTTCTTTTGAAATCAAGCCATATCCCATAGTGAACCCTTTGCTGTTATCTCCAAAGGTTATGATAGGGCCAACTCTCTCCTTGAACTCTGTGAGCAGGGTGAAATCTCCTGTCATGTGCCTTGAACAACCACTGTCCAAGTACCATAGATTCCTTCTTTTTCCCTGCACACAACAAAATTAAATTAAGTTGATTTTGGTACCCAAGTTTCCTTGGGTCCAGCCTTGTTAGTCTTTTTCCTAGACCTCATACCTCCTGCATCTTTTGACTTAGGTAATTTTGGGTCAACCTTGGTCTCAGATGTAGTTGGTTGAAGTGTAGGGTTAGTCACAGAATCATTTAGCACATTTGGTTAAATTTGATAAGGCATAGATTGTGCAAACATATTATTCCACATAGGTATGTTGTATGGCATTTGAGGCATACTGAATGCAGCAAAATAAGGATTATTAACATATGGCATGTTTGCAAAATGTGCATGAGAATTCTGTTGAGACATAAAAGGCATAGCATGCAGAGGTGACATAGACATGTTAGGCATGGAAGGGTTTAAAGGCATGGGAGCATTCTTAACTGACTTGCAGTTAGCAGATAGATGATTAACACTTTTGTAATGCACACAAATTTTTCTAGGAGCATATTTATCAGGTCTGTAATTGTTGTGTTTATTAATCCCTACCTTCCCTTTTCTATTTGATTTTCTTTTAGTTTCCTTTTTATCCTCAACCATCTTAAGCCTATTTTTCAACTGATCTAAAGTCATGTGTCCTATATTCACCTTACTGGCTTTGGATGTGCTAGCTTCTTCTTTGACAAAGTTCTTGGAAGTTGAACCGAACTTCTTATTGAGATTTTTCAAATTGTTCTTTTTAGAATCACTTGCCTGTTTTAATTGATGAGCCTTCAACGGATGCTCCTTTTCTTCCTTCAACGGATAATTTTCATCATCCGTTGATTCCACATCCTTTGATAATCCATCAATTAATTCTACTTCTTTTTTGTTTTTCTTCCAGGCATTCTCACAGAGTGATTCAATTCCCTGAACCTTGACAATCTGAGCACTAACATCCCTAGATGTTTTTCAGGCCTTGATTACATCTTGTTCACGTTCTAATTGTTTAGAAAGAATTTCTACTTTCTTAACAGATTCTTCAAGTTCACTCTCAACAGTTAAGCATTTAATTTTAATCTTTTCAAGCTCAATTACCTTACCCTCTAACACAGCATTCCTATCACTTAAAAACAAATTATTCTCTTTAATTCTTGTGTTTTCTTTAGCTAGTGATTTAAGAGAAACACGCAAATGATATTATTCATTGGACATATCATTTATAGCTTCATTGCATTCAATCTTAGAAAGCTGAGAGAGGTCAGTAGTAATTACCTGGTTGCTTGATGAACTAGTTTCATTTTCATCAGAATTAGCCATCAAGGCTAGGTTGACATATTCCATATCATCATCTTCATTGACTCCATCTGCTGCCCAGTCATCCTGAGTCAGAAAAGCTCTTTCCTTTTGTTTGAGCAAATCGAAATATTTCTTTTTATAATCCACCTGCTCAAATTTCTTCTTATCAGAGGTTGGCTTTCTGCACTCATTTGTAAAGTGTCCACTTATGCCACAGTTATAACATTTGAACTTAGATTTGTCCACCATGTTCTTGTTTGACTTAGTGAATTTAGCATTTTTCTTGAATTTCATCTTTGCAAACCTCGTGGACAGAAAAGCCAGATGTTCATCAACATCATCAGAGTCATCTTGACTGGAATTATCTTCAACCTCAGCTACTTGCTCCTTTCCCTTGCTTGATTCTGATTTGCTTGCGCCAATTTTGAGACTTGGCATTGTCTTTTCTTCATTCCTGGCTTCAGTCTTCTCATTGTCAGCTACAAGTACAACTGATCCACCTTTTCTCTTTCCTTTTTCCAACAGCTCATCTTGCTCCATCTCAAGTTCACAGGTCTTCAAAATTCCATATAATCTTTCAAGTGTGAAGTCCTTATAATCTTGAGAATTCCTTAGTGAAACAGTAATAGGCTTCCATTCCTATGGTAGAGACCTCAGAAATTTTAAGTTGGAGTCCTTGACTTGGTACACTCTGCCATACAGCTTCAATCCATTCAACAGTTTCTGAAATCTATTAAAGGTATCATTCAGTGATTCTCCTTCTTCAAAGTGAAAGTATTCATACTGTTGAATGAGAAGCTGCATTTTATTTTCTCTAACTTGTTCAGTACCTTCACAGATAAGTTGCACAGTATCCCAAATTTCCTTAGCAGTTTGGCTGTTAATGACATTATCAAACATATCTTGATCTAGACCATTAAACAGAATGTTCATGGCTTTCTTGTCCTTGTGAACCTCTTCAATATCTTCATCAGTCCATTCTGCTTTTGGCTTGGGAATAGACCGTCTAATAGCAACTGTGGCAGTTGTAGCTGTGGCCACCTTGTGAGGGATGTGAGGACCATTTTCAATGCAGTTGATGTAGCTTTCATCTTGAGAGAGAAGATGTAGATGCATCTTCACTTTCCAGTGATGGTAATTATCTCTTTCCAAGATTGGAATCTTTACACCAATATCCTTCTTACTCATGATGTTAGTAGAATAGATCTTTAAACTCTTTGTAAGTTAAGAGCTTGCTCTGATACCAATTGTTATTCCCAAGGAACTAACAATGAGATTTACAGAAGGAGGGTTGAATGTAAATCTCAAAACTTTCTGTAAATCTCAAAACTTTTTCAAGTTTTGAGCAGTTTTAAAGGCTATGTGTTTTAATGAACAAGTGTGTGTGAATTGCTTTGAGCTGGTGCAGACATATATATATTTAAACATAAATGTAAAGAACACAAAAGACTTAAAAACTTTCTGGTGGATTTGTTGTTCCACCAGAGTTGTGTTATTTCCGAAAATTCGTGATTCAAGAAATTGATCACAGCTGCTTCCTAGTACAAACTAGATGATTTTCTCTCAATGTTTTTCTAAACAGCTCTGGAAAATTCTCTCTAATTACTAGCTGCAACTTGGTTTATATATCACCAAGTTTACAAGTGAAGACAAAAATATAAAATACAATTGAAAAGATTCTTCACATGTTTCTTCTTCATTTCTCTATCCAATGCAATCTAGGATAATCTGTGAATCTTTGAATACTTCCTTGTTTGCACCAGAATGGAAATGCTGCATTTTCTTGATTCCTCCAAGAGGCTACCACATTCCAATTATCTCTGTCAACCCATGTGCCTCTGTCAGCTTATGAATTGTCACTGTCAACTGCTATTGAACTTAGCATCCGTTGAAGCTTTCATCCGTTGATGGATTTATCCGTTGATGTATTAGCAGTTGAAGCTTTATCCGTTGATGCACTCATCCGTTGATGGATGTTATCCGTTGAAGCTTTAGAGACATCCGTTGAAGCTTTGTTTCTTATCCGTTGAAGGCCTTTAACTTATCAGTTGATACTACTTCACTTGTACAAAATTACAAGGCATGAAATATTTACAGATAGCCCTCCTATTTGCATATCCACTAGTAGTCAACATGACTTATAATTTCCCACAACATCTAAGAATTATAACTTGAATACAGAAACTGAAATGTGCTACAATACTAAACTTATTTCTAAGTAAAGCTACTCCATCAACTGATAGCCAGAATGGTCTTATCCGTTGAGGCTACAGACACTGGATTCCTACTTAAGTGTTTTATTTAACTTATCATCAAACTAACACACATATTCCTAACAAAAACACAGACATAGGTTTACTACTATAAGAGTTACGATCATCGAGAAGATCATACAATTGTAACCTAGCAGCTCTCGTAATATTTGTTCATCATTGAGAGAGAACAGTTCCATTGTAACAGAGTTTATTATATCGAATACATCTATTTTCTGTTACTGGTGCTTTAAATCGATTTGATTGTATTCTAAACTGTATTCAACCCCTTTCTACAGTGTTGTGTGACCTAACAAGTGGTATCAGAGCCTCTCTATTAACACACATATAGTAAAGATCCAAAACAATCATATCTGAAGAAGCAGAAAATCCAACCAAGCCCGCCAAAACTGAAGAAACTCCAAAGACTCAAACCCATAGTCGATATGAGACTATCAGGGTTCCCATGTTGAGACCTTCTGAGTATCCCATATAGAAAGTGAAGATGGCTATATTTCTAGAAGCTATAGATCCAGAATACCTTGACAGAATTAATGAAGGACCGCATAAGCCAACCAAGCTCTCTGTTGTAGTTGCAGATCAGCCAGCAAAGACCATACCAAAGGAGAAAAGTGAATATACAACTGAAGATATCTCATCTATTTCCAAGGATACAAAGGTAAGGCATTTGCTGCATAGTGCCATTGATAATGTCATGTCAAATAGGGTAATTCAATGCAAGACTGCAAAGGAGATATGGGATGCTTTGGAGACAAGGTGTCAGGGAACTGATGCAATCAAGAAAAACAGGAGGAAGAGTATGAGCACTTTGACTCAAAAACTGATGAGTCATTAACTGACTTATATGACAGGTTTGTCAAACTCTTGAATGATCTGTCACTGGTGGACAAGGAATATGACATTGAAGATTCAAATCTTAAATTCCTTTTAGCTCTTCTTGAAAGTTGGGATTTGAAAGCTACTATTATAAGAGATAACTATGCTCTTGATGAAATTTATGGAATGTTCAAGACTTATGAACTTGAGATGGATCAAAGAAGCAAGAGATATGGGAGAAAGTCAAGAACAGTTGCTCTTAATGCTCAGGAGGAATCCCCCAAAGTGGCTGTCTCAAAGAAAGTAAAAGGAAAAGCTATCATCATAAATTCTGATAAGATAGCCTACAGAAAATTCAGAAGGGGAAAGAAGTTTTCCAGGAAAGGTAGAAGTTCTGATAAGAAGGGCTTCAAATATGAAGGCAAAGGATGAAAGTCTGACAGAGGAGATTACTCAAATGTCAAATGCTACAACTGTGGTGAGAAAGGCCACATATCTCCTGACTGCAAGAAAGGAAAGAGTGATAAAGGCAAGGCTCTTGTCACAAAGAAGAAAAGCTGGATAGACACCTTAGATTCTGAAGATGAGGAGAACTATGCCTTGATGGCAAATGCTGATAACAGTTCTGATGCTGCTGAGTTAAAGGTACCTCAAATAACTTATGCCTTTCATACTGATGATATTACTGAGTTGAGATTATATCTTAAAACCATGTTTATTAGCTATAGAGATCAAACTTTAACATGTGAAAGATTAACTTCTGAAAATCTTGCTTTTAAAAAAAGGAATGATTATTTAGAAAAAGAGTTAGTTATGTTTCATCAAACTCAGAAGGATAGAGATGATGCTTTCTATGTTAGAGATGATGTGCTAAAAATGAATAAATCTCTAAAAACTGAGTTAGAAAAAGAGAGAGAGATTATCAGGACTTGGACTAACTCTGGCAGAGTAACTTAGGATATACTAAGTAGTGAAAACTGGAAAGAGGGCTTAGGTTATGGAGATGAGAAAAGTGAAAAAGGAACTGAACAAGCTAAGCCAAAGGTAAATCCTGTTAAATTTGTAGCTAAAACTGTAAAGTCTGATTCTGAAAAGATGAAAGATATTGAGACAGAAGTGATACCAGAGTCAACTTCTGACAAATTAGAACAGGATAAACCAACTGAAGTTAACATAGGCTTAATGACAAAGAAGCAGCTTAAACATAAGCTGAAAGAGGTTACCAGTGTAAACAAGGTAAAGGTAGCTAGGAAAAACCGGAATGGAAAGGAAGGTGTGAATAAAAGTAAAAATTATATGCCTGTTCCTAAAGCTCCTAGAAAGAAATGCTATAACTGTGGAAACTCTAACCATCTGGCTTATTTTTACAGGAAAAATAAAGATATAAACTCCTTACCTTCTAAGTCAGGAGTTAAGAGTCAGTCTGTTAGATTTAAGCCACAAAATCCTTATTTTCATTGTGGTGTGGTAATATATGGCATTCCATTTATACTTGTAAGGAATATCATAGCTTGTACTATGATTATTATCAGATAAAACCTTCTTTGAAGAAAGTTGCTTTAATTCCTTCTAGTGTAAAGTATGATGCAAAGTCTGATACTGTTAAGACTGATAAGAAAATTGTTAGCATAAACTCTGATGTTAAATCCGCTGCAAATGTTAAGAAACTTAAAAAGGCCAAAGGATCCAACCAAGTCTGGGTCCTTAAAACTAACCATTAGTGGTCTTTGTGATTGCAGGGTAACAGGAAGAACATTCTAGTTCTGGACAGTGGATGTTTAGGATATATGACTGGAAATAAAGCCCTGCTATCAGATTTTGTGGAGAAAGCTAGCCCAGAAGTTTCTTATGGAGATGGCAACATTGGAAAAACTCTGGGATATGGCAAGATCAATCTTGGGAATGTCATCATTGAAAAAGTAGCTCTTGTCTCAGGACTTAAACACAATCTGTTGAGTATAAGTCAAATCTGTGACAGAGGTTATCATGTGGATTTCTTTGAAGAACACTGTGAAGTTATAAGTAATTCAACAGACAAAGTGGTTCTGAAAGGATACAGGCATGGTAACATTTATGAAGCCAGACTTTCAACAAGTACTGATGGTTCTGCAATCTGTCTGTTGAGTAGAGCATCAATTGAAGAAAGCTGGAATTGGCACAAGAAACTCTCTCATTTAAATTTCAACAATATAAATGAGCTTGTAAAGAAAGATCTTGCGAGAAGACTGCCAAAAACAGTATTTGCTCCTGATGGCCTTTGTGATTTATGTCAGAAGGTAAAACAAAGAAAATCTTCTTTTAAGAGCAAATCTGAGTCATCAATTCTTGAGCCTTATCACCTACTGCATGTTGATCTATTTGGTCCAGTCAATGTCATGTCTATTGCAAAGAAGAAATATGCTATGGTTATAGTGGATGAGTTCACAAGGTACACTTTGGTGTACTTCTTGCACAAGAAGACTGAAACTGCATCTACACTAACTGATCATGTCAGGCAGCTGGATAAATTGATCAAAGATTCTGTTAAAATTATAAGGAGTGATAATGGCACTGAGTTCAAGAATTCAATCATGGAAGAGTTCTGCAAAGATCATGGAATCAAACAGGAAATTTCTGCACCTAGAACTCCACAGCAAAATTGAGTTGTAGAAAGAAAGAACATGACTCTCATTGAAGCTGCACGAATAATGCTTGATGAAGCAAAGCTACCAACCTATTTTTGGACTGAGGCTGTGCAGACTGCTTATTTTACACAAAATGCTACACTCATAAACAAGCATGGAAAAACACCATATGAGATGGTGAAGAAAAAGAAGCCAAATCTGAAATACTTTCATGTATTTGGTTGCAAGTGTTTTGTTCTTAAGACTCATCCTGAACAGCTGTCAAAATTTGATCTAAAAGCTGATGAAGAAATTTTTGTTGGATATCCACTTTCCACAAAAGCCTTCAGAGTCTATAATTTGAGAACAAGAGTTGTCATGGAATCTATCAATGTCTCTTTTGATAATAAGAAGATTACTGGACTTGAAGATTTCGATGATCATGATCAGCTGAGATTTGAGAATGAAGATTTAAATTCTGATTTTGGAAATTCTGATGACTTAAATCCTGATCCTGTAAGTTCTGATGGATTAAGTTCTGATGTCGTTGAAACTGTGGTAATAACTCCAAAGGAAAATGCACCTGTCCAGGGGGAGCAAGCTGAAGAACCTACCACATCTCAAGACTCTCAAGAAGCATCAGAACCTGTCACTGGCTCTTCAAGTTCTGAATCATCTAGTTCTGATGATCCAAATTCTGATAATTCTGGAAGCTCTGATTCTTCAACTACTGAAAAATCAAATTCAATGAAGTCTCAGAGAGCATATCTACAGGGGAAGCATCAAAAAATGTTGATGGAGACAACATGGATCATGGGGGAGGATCCAGTTCTAGAGATCAACTTCCATCTGCAAGGAAGTGGACTAAAGCACATACACCTGATTTAATCATTGGAGATCCTGAAGCAGGTGTCAGAACTAGAACGACAACTTCAAATGAATGTCTCTATCATTCTTTTCTATCTCATACTGAACCAAAGAAAGTGGAAGAAGTTCTTCAAGATGCTGATTGGGTGCAAGCAATGCAGGAAGAGTTAAATGAATTTGAAAGAAATAAAGTCTGGACCCTAGTGTTAAGACCAAAGAACAGATCAGTTGTTGGTATAAAATGGGTGTTCAGAAACAAAACTGATAGTGATGGCATAATTACAAGGAATAAAGCAAGACTGGTTGCTAAAGGCTACTCTCAACAGGAGGGTATTGATTATGATGAAACATTTGCACTCGTTGCTAGATTAGAAGCCATAAGGATCTTTTTGGCTTATGCTGCTCACAAGAATTTTAAAGTCTTTCAAATGGATGTAAAAAGTGTTTTTCTCAATGGAGAATTGGAAGAAGAGGTATATGTTGAACAACCTCCAGGCTTTGTAGATCCTAAATTTCCCAATTATGTCTACAGGCTTGACAAACCACTTTATGGCCTTAAGCAAGCTCCAAGAGCATGGTATGAGACTTTAGCTCAATTCCTCCTGGAAAGTGGATTTCATAAAGGCACAATTGACAAGACTTTATTCTACCTCAACCATGGAAAGAACTTACTTTTGGTACAGATATATGTTGATGATATCATATTTGGTTCTACTAATTCCAAACTGTGTGAGAAGTTTGCAAAACTAATGCTGTCAAGATATCAAATGAGTATGATGGGAGACTCAGCTATTTTCTGGGCCTTCAAGTCAAGCAAACTGAAGAAGGCACTTTTATCTGTCAATCCAAGTATACCAGAAGTTTACTGAAGAAATTTGGAATGCAAGATTGTTCAACTGCATCCACTCCCATGATCACTGCAACCAAGTTAGATAAGGATACTGGTAAATCAGTAGATATTACTAACTACAGAGGTATGATTGGCTCCTTACTCTATCTAACTGCAAGTAGACCTGATATCATGTATGCTACCTGTCTTTGTGCAAGATTTCAGGCTGATCCAAGAGAACCTCACTTAATAGCTTTGAAAAGAATTTTCAAGTACCTTAAGGGTACAGCTGATCTAGGTTTCTGGTATCCTAGGGAATCAGATTTCAAGCTAATTGGTTACTCAGGTGCAGATTTTGTAGGATGCAAAATAGACAGGAAAAGCACTAGTGGAAGCTGCCAATTTCTTGGAGGAAGATTGGTTTCTTGGTTTAGCAAGAAACAAAAGTCAATTTCCACATCAACTGCAGAAGCAGAATATATTGCTGCAGGAAGCTGTTGTGCACAGATTCTTTGGATGAAGAATCAGTTACTGGATTATGGGTTAGAATTTTCTAAAATCCCTATTTACTGTGATAATCAAAATGCTATTGCTATGACAGGTATTCCGGTTCAACACTCAATGACAAAGCACATCAGTATTAGGTACCATTTCATAAGGGAATATGTGGATGAAGGTGTTAGTGTATACTGAAAATATTTATTTGAAGTATGTACATTTATTTCTGGGCAGTTTATTTGAGAATCATTTGAATGTTTACATGTTGTCTAATATTATATATTGTGAACAATCTAGTATCAAATGGGATACAGAATATTAGATTGTTAAATACGGTTATATTATATAATAAGGTTCACAGCACAGGTGGTGTTGGACAATCCACTGGTATGGCTGTAGTATTATTTAGATTAGTTTATATTGACTAATAAATAATACTAGTATACTTTGTGTATATTGAACAGGATCAAATTTAGAATTGTTCCCTTAATACTGATTAAGAAGGAGAACTAAGATTTTATGTTATTATTAATGCTTAGGTTCTTAATCCGGAAATAGTAATTGGCACGTGTATATTATTTACATGCTTTGATTTATATATGAAATAATTCTTTTGAATTATATCATTATATTTTGGGTGATGGAATTATATACATGGTGGATATTATTTATTGAAGGAATCCATGTCCTGATAATATTCGGGTTAATGATGTCCCTTTGAAAGCTCAAAAAGATTTAATTATGTGAAACCCTGCAGGTGGAATTTATTCTGGCATAATTAAATAAAGGTTGAGTGGATGATCAAGGATAAAAGATATTAATTAAATAAATTATCAGTAATTTATTTAATTAATGGACATATGATATTTTAAACATGGGGAATTTAATAAGCAAATAATATTGGAACCAAATTAATTAAAGTACGGTATTAGGAAAGGTAGTGCAAATATTAATTCTTTAGTGGATTGAATTAATATTTAATTACATTGGGCTAGGCTCAAGATGTAATTAGAAGGCCCAACCTAATTATCCATGGTCCCTATTGTAGCCTATATATATTCTTATTCTCTTCTTGCTTGGGATTGTGTGAAAACATATTGTAGCCACCAAGGAGCAAGAAGAGAGGATAACTTGAGAAGACGGAGGCCACACTTCGCTCAAGGGAATTTGGAATACAATAGAAGAGCGTGGAATCAACCATTAACAAGGTAATCCTTTTTTCGTAATCTTTATCGTAAAACGTAGTAACACCCTAAGTCCGCGGTTCCCAACAATTGGTATCAGAGCCTGGTAATGGGTTCTACGTTTTATGATATAATGTCCATATCGTAATTATATATGCGTGTATATAGTGTTTTGCTTGTATTGGTTTTGATGCAGGTTATTAATCCACTATTATGGCCATGTATATTTTAATTATGTGTTTGGATCCCACGTGGTTTAATCGTGGTTAATTTTTGTTTTGGTTTCCTCGTGGTTTAATCGTGGTTGTAATTTACACGAGGGTTGATCGTGTTAGAATAGATTTTATAAAATTAGTTTTGTATTAGATCTATTTTTTTTTGTAATTGTTCTGGGTATTTTGTAATAGTTATGTGCGATCGGAAATCAATTCCGGTAGTTTTTTGTTCCGCTGTGCGATTACAAGGGGCTGTTGGGGCTGATGCGGCAGCTGGGACAACGACAGCTGGGACTGCTGGGGCTGCTGGGGCTGCTGCGACTGCTGCGGCAGCTGGGACTGCTGGGGCTGCTGGGGGCATCGGGGCGCGCTTGGGGCAGATTTTTTTTGAGAGCTGGAATTTTTTTCAAGGGCCATAATAGTGGAAAATTTATTTTAATTTTTTCCATTAAATTTTAATTATTGCTTTAATTTATTGATTATGTGTGTCGTTAATTATGTGTGTAATTCTTTTAAAATTGCATGTTTAACTTAATTAGGACGACATGGACATAAAATTTATTTATTGCTTTAATTAAATGTTATATGTTGCTAAAATTATGTGTGTGTTTTGAATGCATGATTAGACATAATTATAACAACATACGGCCCCATTTAATTTTAAAATTCCTCAATTTTAATAAAAAAATTCTAAGTGGGAGAGGGAATTAATATGAAATTAAATCCCATGGTCTCCATTATTGGTTGTAGGTAATTTAACATAAAGACGAATATAAATTATATATACGTCACCCATCGTGGCATGTAATTTGTGGTGTCTAGAATGTTATAGAAATTACTAGAACAAACTTCTTAAATTAATAAATTTTGAAAGGAATAAATACGGATTTTCTTTATTTCTGATTTGGGGCGATTTTGTCAAAAACGAGTTCATCGAACTTGTAAGGCTGTGGGTTTTAAGCGAGACCGATGTGACTCCTCCACTACCTGGAAATCAAACCATTGATGAATATTGAATTGAAGTATTCTATTCAAGGCAAAATTACGAATATTGGAAGGTATACACGCCACCCATCGTGGCGTACCAAGTTCCATAGATTTCGAATAATTTAAGATTTGATGATGGTATACACTTAGCTATGAAAAATAATATAGTCCACCCCAACGTGGCATATTGTTTAGTAATAGGACCGAAGTAACATTTAAACAAAATTAGGTGGTATACATGTCACAAATCGTGGCGTACCAGAAGCTTATGGTGTTTAGATGTTAGTGCATTAAATTTTAATAATTTAGATCTTAATAATTAATGCACCCTTATTTATGTGATGTTTTTATGCATGATTCTCAGGATTAAATGGGCTTTAATCCACTATTCACCATACTTAAGGATAACAAACTTACCGGACCTAACTATATTGAATGGAAACGAAATTTGGACATTGTGTTGACTGCTGAGGAGTACAAGTTTTGCACTTATGAACCCAAGCCTAAACAGCCTGCTGCTGATGCTCCTAAAGATGAGAAAGAGTATTATAAACGGTGGATTAAGGCTGATGAGATGTCATGATGTTACATTCTGGCAGCAATGTCGGGTGTTTTACAGCATCAGCATCAGTCTATGGCCACTGCTTCGGATATGCTCTTTAATCTCAAGGAACTTTTTGGAGATCAGAATAGGGCTGCTAGGCAAGTAGCCATGAAGGCTTTAATGAACACTCAGATGGCTGAAGGCACACCTGTAAGGGATCATGTTCTCAAGATGATGTCGCATCTAAATGAGATAGAGATCCTTGGTACTGAACTTGACGGGGAAACCCAGATTGACATTATCTTTATGAGCTTGTCCAAGAGTTTTGAGTAGTTTCGCTTGAATTACAACATGAACAAGAGGCAGTATAGTCTCGCGGAACTGCTGACAAAACTTCAGGCAGCTGAAGGGTTATTTCGGCAGAGTGTTCAAGTGAATGTGGCTGAGAAAGGTTCTTCCTCTAAGCCGAAAGGTATTAAGAAGAAGAAAAAGGCTCAGACACAGAAAGCTGTGAAGGCAGTGGGAGTTCAGGGTGGTGTGAAAAAGCCTAAGGGAAAGTGCTTCAGATGCAAACAGTCAGGTCACTGGAAACAGGATTGTCCTCTTCCTAAGGAGACAAACAATACTGGTATATCTCTTTCTCTAGTTACAGAAACATTTATAGCGGCTATATCTACGAGCACTTGGTGTGTAGATACAGGAGCCACTGATCATGTTTGTAATTCTATGCAGGGGTTCCAACTATCCAGAATGCTTAGAGATGGTGAGATATACGTGTTCATGGGAGATGCTACGAAAGTAGCAATAGTTACAGTAGGAGTTATTCATTTATCTTTTGGTTCTGATAGGATTTTGGTTTTAAACAATTGTCTTTATGTACCTTCTTTTAAAAGGAATTTAATTTCGGTTTCTAAACTTTCTTTGGATGGTTATAATGTTTGTTTGGATCGTAATGTTTCTATTATGATGAATAAACGAATTATATGTTCTTGTACATTGCAAGACAATTTGTATATAATTAATCCTAGTCAACCTGCACTGCAACTGCAATTTAGGGAATTGAACAACATATCTTCTAACTCTACTAAAAGAAAGGAACCTTCTAGTTTGAACCAAACATATCTTTGGCACTTGAGATTAGGTCATATTAACTTGAGGAGGATTCAAAGACTGGTAGTAGACGGGCCTTTAAGCTCATTGGCAGTGGAGCCATTTCCAGTTTGTGAATCCTGCTTGGAAGGTAAAATGACTAATAGGCCTTTCAAGGCAAAAGGGAATAGAGCCAAACAACTGTTAGAATTGGTTCACTCTGATTTATGTGGACCCATGAATATCCAAGCAAGAGGTGGTTATGAATATTTCGTCACTTTCATTGATGATTATTCTAGATATGGGTACGTTTATTTGTTGCACCGTAAGTCTGAGTGCTTTGATAAGTTCAAAGAGTACAAAGCTAAAACGGAGAAGTGACTTAATAAAAGTATCAAGTCACTACGATCAGATCGTGGTGGCGAATACTTGCTTGGAGAATTTAGGGAATATTTATCAGAAAATGGGATAGAATCCCAGTTAACTGCACCAGGCACACCCCAGCAGAACGGTGTAGCAGAGAGAAGGAACTGGACTCTTTTAGAGAGTGTTAGATCGATGATGAGTTATTCGGATTTACCCAAGTCGTTTTGGGGACATGCCTTAGAGACAGCAGCTTATCTTCTGAACTTAGTACCTTCTAAGTCGGTTCCTAAAACCCCCTTAGAATTGTGGACCGGGGATAAACCGAGTCTAAGACATATTCGAATATGGGGTTGTCCAGCACATGTGCTGAACAAGAACGCGGCTAAGTTAGAATCTCGTACAGAAGTAAGGTTGTTTGTAGGCTACCCCATGGGAACGAAAGGATATTTATTTTATAGTCCGAAGAATCGGGATGTCATTGTTAGCACCAATGCAAGATTCTTGGAGGAGGACTATATAATGAATCACAAACCCAAGAGTAGTGTCGTTTTAGAGGAACTAGTGGGAGGGACAAATAATACCCATGAAGCTGTAGTACAAGTAGAACAACCACAACATAATGTACAACCTGTCACTAATACCGCACCAGTGCCTCGTTGTAGTGGGAGGGTTGTACGAAGAGGCAGTACAAGACAAAGATGCAGATCTTTGGCAAAAGGCGATGAAATCTGAGATAGAATCAATGTATTCTAATCAGGTATGGGAGCTCGTGGAACCACCCAAAGGTATAAAACCTATTGGATGTAAGTGGATCTACAAGAAAAAGAGAGGATTAGATAAAAAGCTAAAAGCCTGGAAAGCAAGACTTGTTGCGAAAGGGTATACTCAGAAAGAAGGTATCGATTATGAGGAAACCTTTTCACCGGTAGTCATGCTTAAGTCAATCCGTATTCTTTTATCTATAGCAGTTCATCTCGATTATGAGATTTGGCAAATGGATGTCAAGACAGCTTTTCTTAATGGAAGTCTTGAAGAAACCATCTATATGCATCAACCAAAAGGATTCATTAAGGAAGGCCAAGAGCATCTGGTATGTAAGCTTAAGAGGTCTATTTATGGACTTAAACAAGCTTCTAGAGACTGGAATATTCGTTTTGATCAGGCAGTCCAGTTATATGGATTTGATCAAAGTCCAAGCGAATTGTGCGTGTATAAGAGAAGTGAAGGTAATGCAGTGGTTTTTCTAGTACTATATGTAGATGATATTTTACTCATTGGAAACAATGTTGAGATGTTGTCATCAGTAAATGCATGGTTGTTCAAATAATTTGACATGAAGGACTTAGGTGAAGCGGCATACATCCTTGGGATCAAAGTTATAAGGGATCGCAAGAAAAGGATGTTGACTTTATCTCAAGAGCCCTATATTGATGAAGTATTAGCTCGTTTTAACATGCAGAACTCCAAGAAAGGTTTTTTACCTTTTAATCATGGAGTTCTCTATCTAAGAAGCAGTGTCCTTCGACACCTAAGGATATAGAGAGCATGAAAGCAGTTCCTTATGCTTCAGCATGTGGAAGCTTAATGTATGCTATGTTATGTACGAGGCCTGACATCTGCTTTGCTGTAGGCATGGTTAGTAGATATCAGTCGAACCCAGGTCAGGAACATTGGAGTGCAGTAAAAACTATACTCAAGTACCTGAGAAGTACTAAGGAGTATATGTTAATTTACAAGGCCTCAGATCTATTTCCTTTGGGATATACTGATTCAGATTTTCAATCAGATAGGGATAAGAGGAAATCAACCTCGGGATATATTTTTACTTTGGGAGGTGGAGCCGTTATATGGAGGAGTGTAAAGCAGAAATGCATTGCAGACTCCACCATGGAGGCCGAGTACGTGGCGGCCTCTGAGGCTGCCAAGGAGGCTGTATGGTTCAGGAACTTCCTTTTGGACTTAGATGTGGTACCTAATTTGCCTAGGAGCTTGACGGTGTATTGTGATAACACTGGTGCTGTGGCAAATTCAAAGGAACCGCGAGACCACAAAGCAGCTAAACATATGGAACGTAAGTATCATCTCATACGAGGAATCGTATAGCGAGGGGATATAGTTGTGGCTCACATATCATCAGAAGACAACCGAGCAGATCCTTTCACAAAGAGCTTGCCAACCAAGGTTTTTGACAAGCATGTGGAAGCGATAGGAGTCAGATGGATGGACACATAGATTTTTATGTAATAGTGGATTAAATAAACACTGATGTACACATAGAATATTTTGAGTATAAGTGGGAGATTGTTAGTGTATACTGAAAATATTTATTTGAAGTATGTACATTTATTTCTGGCCAGTTTATTTGAGAATCATTTGAATGTTTACATGTTGTCTAATATTATATATTGTGAACAATCTAGTATCAAATGGAGTACAGAATATTAGATTGTTAAATACGGTTATATAATATAATAAGGTTGACAGCACAGGTGGTGTTGGACAATCCACTGGTATGGCTGTAGTATTATTTATATTAGTTTATATTGACTAATAAATAATACTAGTATACTTTATGTATATTGAACAGGATCAAATTTAAAATTGTTCCCTTAATACTGATTAAGAAGGAGAACTAAGATTCTATGTTATTATTAATGCTTAGGTTCTTAATCCGGAAATAGTAATTGACACGTGTATATTATTTACATGCTTTGATTTATATATGAAATAACTCTTTTGAATTATATCATTATATTTTGGGTGATGGAATATATACATGGTGGATATTATTTATTGAAGGAATCCATGTCCTGATAATATTCGGGTTAATGATGTCCCCTTGAAAGCTCAAAAAGATTTAATTATGTGAAACCCTGCAGGTGGAATTTATTCTGACATAATTAAATAAAGGTTGAGTGGATGATCAAGGATAAAAGATATTAATTAAATAAATTATCAGTAATTTATTTAATTAATGGACATATGATATTTTAAACATGGGGAATTTAATAAGCAAATAATATTGGAACCAAATTAATTAAATTACGGTATTAGGAAAGGTAGTGCAAATATTAATTCTTTAGTGGATTGAATTAATATTTAATTACATTGGGCTAGGCTCAAGATGTAATTAGAAGGCCCAACCTAATTATCCATGGTCCCTATTGTAGCCTATATATATTCTTATTCTCTTCTTACTTGGGATTGTGTGAAAACATATTGTAGCCACCAAGGAGCAAGAAGAGAGGATAACTTGAGAAGACGGAGGCCACACTTCGCTCAAGGAGATTTGGAATACAATAGAAGAGCGTGGAATCAACCATTAACAAGGTAATCCTCTTTTCGTAATCTTTATCGTAAAACGTAGTAACACCCTAAGTCCGTGGTTCCCAACAGAAGGTACAGTGGAATTGCATTTTGTTCCAATAGATCAACAGCTAGCAGATATCTTCACAAAACCACTATGTGAAGCTACTTTTATAAGATTGGTAAAAGAACTTGGAATGGTTTCAGGTTCTTTCTCTAAATCTTCTTAGTTTTTGTTCTCATGCATCAGACTTTATTATTAGTGTTTACAGATTGTATTATCTATATGTAATCTGTGCTTAATTTGAAAATTCATTAAATGCTGATTGTTATCTGATATGAATTTATATACTCTGATAAGTGTTTTGAATGTTCTGAGGCTATTCAATCCAATGAGGATAACTATGCTAGATGCCGACCTAGTAGTCTTTAACATACTAGAAATCCCATGTTTGAATTAGTTGTTTATGTGGAAACTCATTAACACAAGTAGATTCTGAGATTGAGCTTAGTCAAGTTTACTTTATATATCTTATTACTAAGTCAAAAACTAGATTCTTGTTTCTTATCTGTCAAAATCTGATGTCAGTAAATCGTAAGAATGAACTAAGTGCTGATAAGACTCACTTATCAAAAGAAAAGAAAAGATAAGAAAATAATAAAAGTCAGGTACTCCTTTGAGATCTAGAGTAAAAATGTGGAAGGGAAGACCCAAGTGCATTGCTGGTATTAAGTAATCTGCATTAGAAAAGCAAAAAATTTTCTTGGTGACTTTTCACACTCTATGATTACTGGAGAAATACTCTGATAACAACATAAATTTTGATAAGCAGTCGTGACTCACTTACACTGAGAAGCCATTGTAAAAAGGAATTTCAAAAGATGCATAAAATAAGCACAAACAGTTGAGGTGGACTCATGCATAAATTTGTTATATAGTAGACATCATGACTGATGACAGATTTTAAGCATTTTTCTGAGTTATGCCTTATTTCTAAGATGTACTAAAGTTGATCAGACTTTAATCTTTATCTGATATTTTGCTGAATGCACACACTTTCACTCCATATGAATGATGAAAATTACTGTGGTGATTAAGTTATTTTTGACAAACAGTTAAGTGTCATTTGCATAAATTCTGAGGACAAGTTCTGATGGAAGTTCTAATGATTAAACTCTGAAGAAAACAAGTCAGTATTTGTATGAAGAATCACAGAAAAAGATACTCACTTTTTGAGTACATAAGCCATGTTCTGATGACTGTTAAAATCTGAAATATGTTAAGTTCTGAGATTAAATCCTGATGGAATCTTTGATGCTTACGTGGCATTTTTATTTACTTGACTTATTTGTGGCAAAATCTGAAACAGTCATATTTAAATCAGAATAAATTTGGGTGAAATAAAAATAGTCATAATCATTATGGGTTAGTGGTTAACTTGTATGTCCTGAAAAAATGCATGTGCACAGTATTTGTTAATTATTTTCCATGCCCATTAACTCTTGCTTTAGATCTTTTACTGATTGTTATTATTACACATCAGTCTAGGGAGTCGAGGGATCATTATTTTTACTTGTAATTGTTAACCAGTCCTCGCGTCCCTTGGTATTCCATTGCCTATTTAAATGACTGATCATTCATCAGTAAAATCACATCTTTTCATTTCTCTCAAACAATGGCACATTATAGTTGGTTTTACTGCTATGGTACAGAAACTGTGACCATTTTTCGAAATGGAATTCCAACTCTATATCCTATAAACAACATTCCATTCGACATCTGGATTCAACTTCCAAGCAACATTAAAAATAATCTGATGTCTTTCCAAAGAGAAGTTCATCTTCGTATTCTTAAACAGCAGGAGCAAATCATTCGTCTTGCTGTTCTCTTTGTTGAAAGTAGGAAGAAGAATTAATTATCATCCATTCGTTTCTCTTCACCGTCAGCTTTGTCAGTCTTCTTAGACTAGGACTAAGGCTATTGATGTTAAGAATCTTAGAATAAGTCTATCTTGTAATTTTTGCATGTAATTGATAAATTTCATGAAATGTACTCATCTAATATATTAATGAAATTTCCTTTAAATTGCAAGATTTGGTCTTTGTTTCTCAAATTATGTGCATGTTTTAATTGTAATTTATTAATCTTTACTTCATCAATTTTTAACTTTATCCTATGATGAATGTTTTGATTCAATAATGGTCAATAATAAATTTTGATGATTTGAGGAAATAATTAAAGCACAGTTCATGCATCTGAACCTATGATAATTGAAGCTGAGAATGTTACTTCTCAGAAAGAGAAAGCAGCTCAAAGTTCTGATACTTTGAAAAGAAAATCTGTAAATTCTGATGCTGCTGAAGCAACTCCTTCATTGGCAAGGAGATTGAAGAAAATGAAGGCAAAGAGGTATTTGGCTAAGGCTATATCAGAAGATACTGAAGAAGCTGATGAAGGGGATCAGGAATCTCTGATCTCACAGGAACCAATTATCATTGAAGCCCTTCCAGCTCAAGCCAAAGACACTCTAGTGACACAGTAGTTACCCCTCCTGTCTCTCCTATTAAAGCTACAGATGATGCTAAAGAACAAACTGATAATTATGAAATAGATATTCATAATTTGAATATACCTGAAGTTCTTTATCTGGAAGCTCCATTTACATCAAAGACACCGGCTCTGGAGATAAATTCTGCTGATCAGAATTTAGATGATGTTAATCCTGAATCTCCAGTTGCTTCACACACTGTTGAGCTATCAGCACAGAATGAGTCTTCCTCAAGTTCTGATGATAGTGTTTCTGTTGAGACTCTAGTACCTACTCTGGGCAAGGAAGAATTGGTGAAGAAATTTGTTGAAAAGGAAGCACCTATTCCTTGGGAGGATACTCACAGAGGTGTTGAGTGGACCAAGAAGTGGAATGAATCAGATTTTATTCCATGTTCTAAAGTTCTGACAGAGCATATTGCAAAAGCTGATGAGTTGCTCACATATGCCGATTTTAAGACACAACTCAAGATCACAACTCTGTCTACAAAACATCTTCAAGGTCTACATACTTATACTCATGAAAAGGTTGATACACTCAGAGAAAAAGCTGATAAGCTAGATCTACAGATCAAGCTTGACAAGAACATGTATATCAGACCTATTTCTGAAAAAGTTGCAACCATTGAGAAAACTCAAGAGAAGCAACATGCCCAAATTGCTGAGGTTCTGGCTAATCAAGCTTCTCAGAAAGCTCAATTGGATGAAATCCAATCTTCAGTTGAACTTCTTCTTTCTCTCTTACTTCCTGATGATGCCAAAAAGGGGGAGAAGGTAGTTAAGTCCAAATGCTCACCTACTCAAGAACTGAAGAAAAAGGATGATAAAGGTGATGACCAGGGAAACTCTGAAAAGAGCAGAGGTCAAAGAAAAGTTCAAGGAAAATCTTCTATTCAGAACAAGTCAAGTTCTGATGCTGTGAATGCTCAAAGATTGAAGTCAAGTGGTGATAAGCAAAGTCTGATGACAAGTTCTGATATTCTGATTCAGTCAGGATCTGAAGACTCTCAGAAGTTCTTTTAAACTCTGAAGTTAAAGGGGAGGCAGACTACTGTTTATTACAAAGATCCTAAAATCCAGACACTTGATGAGGAGATAGCAAGAAGATTATTTCTGAAACACAATCCAGGAATGGATTTAGAAACTCTCAAGGAAGAAGAAGCTAGATTTGTTGCTGAGAAAACAAATCCTAAGTGTAAAGCTTCTGATGCAAAGAAACCTCCAAGGCCTAAGGAGAAAGGCATTATGATCAAGGAAAAGTCAAATTCTAAAACTTCAAAATTCAAGACTAGATCACAGACTGAGAGTGATCCCAAAGACAAAGGGAAAGGAAAAATTTATGAACCAACCAAGTCACTGGACTTGAAATCTTCTCAAGATCTGATGAAACCAGTGTGTAAAATGGTTCAAGTAACCGATGATAATCTTGTTGAAGATGAAACTGTTCAAATTCTGAAAAGAAGAAAGATAATTGAAGATTCTAAAACAACCTCTGACACTGCTCAAGTTGTTATTCAAAATAAAGGACATGAAGGTACAGAAGAAACAACAAATTCTGATCAAGCTATCAAGACATCAACTACTGACATTGCTCAAGTTGATTTAAATAAAATGACAATTACTGATAAGAAGAAGTTGTTATGGAAGAAAACTACTACAGTGGAACCAAAATCCAATCTCATGATTAATTAACTTGCTACATTTGGGTTGAAAGTCAAGTAACCTAGAGATAGAGCTGGATTAGGTTCTGACGAAGAGAAGATTCAAACAGGGGTAGCGGTTACTCTAAGAGATCCTTTCATATTGACAGACAAACCATATGAACAAATCAAATAAAGGCACCTTGACAAGGTGTTGTCTGCTCAAGTTGTGATAGATGCTCATGATAAGGAGAATCTAAAAGAGAAATTGATCTTATTTCTCAATGATGGAAGGACTTATAGATTAGCTGATATTGATGTATTAAAGAAGTCTATCAGAGAACTTCAACATATTCATTATCTTCTGGAAGTAAAATCTGATGTTACAAGAAGATGGTCAGAATACATTTTGAAGGCTATAAGAGATCTATTCAGAATCTCTGGTACAAAGACTTCTCATTACAGTCCAATGATTACTGAAGGTGATGGAAGAGAAATTCCTATGCTGAAGAATTCTGCTAAGGTGGAAGTTATTCTGAAAGGAAGATGCTTATATTATAATGAAAACTCTTCATATCCTAAGGTTATCAGACTTGGTGATGGACTTGAAAGAACATCCATTCAAGCTCTCTGAACAACCATTTATCAAATTGGTGATAGTAAAGAAGAAGAACTGATGCAGGTCAAAGCACAATTAGCTGAAGTTCTGAAGAAAGCTGAAGATAATCTGATAAATGATCTTGTTAAGAATCATTATGGATTTAGATTGATTCAGTGATGTTGGTAAAGCTGGATGTTTTGTAAGTTGTAATTAATAGTCTTATTAAACTCTTATTGCATTTGAACTTAAATGTTTTTGACATCATCAAATCTATTAACTTGTACATTCTTGCATAATTTACAAGTTGGGGGAGATTGTTGGATATATTTGAGATGTCATGTCTAATATGTTTCATGTTTAGTTTTCAGATTTTAACTAACAGAATATATCAGTTCTTATTAGAATCAGGACTTACTGGAAGTCAGGACTTAAGGATATCGGGACTTAGATTATCAGAAGATAATATTAGAAGATGGATATCAGAACTTAAGTACTGGAGGACTAACAGTTAAGGAAGGAAGCTGATTTACAGGAAAGAAGATCGAGACTAATACAAGAAGAAGATATGCATGCAAAGAGTTAGAGGACTAGAATAATTATATAAGATATCTGGTTAATATATTTTAGGAGACAAAATTATATTCCATATCAACTAGAAGTTATCTTGTAACTGTGTGTCTATATAAACACAGACATAAGTTTACTCTATAAGAGTTACGATCATCGAGAAGATCATATAATTGTAACTTAGCAGCTCTCGTGATATTTGTTCATCACTGAGAGAGAACAGTTCCATTGTAACAGAGTTTATTATATCGAATACATCTGTTTTCTGTTACTGGTGCTTTAAATCGATTTGATTGTATTCTACACTGTATTCAACCCTCTTCTACAGTGTTGTGTGACCTAACAATATATATATATATATTTCTGGTGGATACTTTCAAATCCACCATAAAGTTTTAAAGACTTGTATTTTTATTACTTTGTATTTTTGATTTATTTAACTTGTAATTCCGCACCTTGCAAATCAAAACACTTATATATATAGTTTGAGTTAGAACATTTTATAGTTCAAGAAAAAGTTTACTAGAATTACATTCAACCCCCCTTCTGTAATTCTTGCTGCATTGTTAGGGACTAACATCAACATTCAATTTCACTCGCCCTTCACTTGAAGGACTCTATTTACTTACTGGAGTCTTGCTAGCCTGCTGAAAAACTTTGTTATGAGACAATTTTAGCTGCTGACCGTCTCTCCATTGTTTAACTTGAATGACACTCCATTGCATTACCATTTAAGCTGTTAACGATTTATTTTGTCACACCTTCAGATTCCTAGCTGACCATATGTCCCAGAGAATTGTAGCTATCTGAGCTAGTTTGTCAAGCGATTCAACTAACAAAATATTCAATAACCATTCCGGACATGACAGGACCTGAGACGTGTCAAAACTCATTCCTAATTCATCCCAACAACCTTTAGCGTAACTACATTCAAGACAAACATGCCTCAAATGTTCTACATCAACTCCACATAACAGACAAAAGATTAAGGTATTAACACATTTCCCCCTCAACAGAATACGAATAGGAACATTGTTTCTGCACACCCTCCACAAAAACATCTTAATCTTCTGAGGAACCTGGATCTTCCATAATCTTCCCCATCATTTACTCTCCTCTAGCTCCTTACAGGTACTAAAGTGTTGCTGTCAGAACTTATACCCCGATTTAGCACTATACTTTCCATCCAATGAGTGACTCCAGACTACACGATCTTGGAGCTGACTTTTAGGGATAGGTATTGCTAAAATAAACTTAGCATCACCACTTGAGAACAAGTTTTGAACCTTCAAAACATCCCCATCATTTCTGCCAGGAACAAACAAATAACATACCCTTAATCCTCTCACTAATTGGTGTGAGTGCTCGTCAATTCTATGCCCCTCTTTATCTATAAGCCAAGCATTTGAACCCACATTTATGGACCTCCCATCACCCATTACCCACCTGTAGCCTACTTTAAATTTCTTTGCTTGCCATAAGCCTGACCAAACAAAGCTTGCACCACATCCTCTGCTTGCCTCAAACAAGGTTGATTCCGGGAAATACTTTGCTTTGAACACTCTTGCAACCAGAACCTGGATTACTCAACAAATTCCAGCATTGTTTCCCAAGGAGTGCCAAATTAAAGCCATGTAGATCGCGAAAAGCTAAACCTCCCGATTCTCTTGCCATACTCATATCGTCGAAGAAGTCCATCTTATAACTTTCTTGTTGTTATTCTGTGAACCCCACCAATAAATATTCATCATTTTCTCAAGATCACTGCATAAAATTTTAGGTAGCAAGAAGTACGACATAGCATATAAAGGGATTGCTTGTGCTACTGTTCGGAGTAAAATTGTCTTACCAGCCTTTGATAGGCATTTAGCATTCCATCCTTGAATTTTACGCCATAAACACTCTTTAAGAAAGTTAAATACAATCTCCTTATCAAAGATGGAAGACCAAGATAGTTCTCTCTACTCAAAAAACTGTTAACTTTTTCTTAAACACAAAATTACGTTGAGTACGAAGAATATTATTATGAGAAAATGATTACGAGTTTATAAAATCTTTTGATAAAAAGCTCATGCAAAACAAGCGGAAAATTGTAAAATATTATACGTGGAATGTGAAATATGTACATATATGAAATATATAACAACTCTAAATGACAAAATGTTCTAGTTAGATAAGATCTACACTATTTATCGTAAATGCAATTTAACAGTTTATAATTGTTTTGACATATTAATTAGATAAATAAAATAAAGTCTAAACAAATAACAATATAATAAATTATTATATGATCTATACATATTAAATACATACATTATTAACCGCTACATTTTGTTAAAACTCGTATTTGTGGTTTTGATTCATGTAAAAAAATCATCTTTACCCGTTAAAAAAAGAACGAGAAGCAATTCAATAGTTACGAAATATCAGTTTATTAATTAATCATTTGCTTGAATTGCAATTTAAACGATTTCATGTATATATTAGTATTCATAAGCAATTAAATTATCCGTGAACAATAATAATAGAAAATCGTAAAATTTATTCGTGACATGTTCCCCGTTCGGCTGGCTGGCTCGTGTTGGTGTCGTGTATACAAGCCTGTGTTAAACCCTAAGCCCCCGCCCCTAATTCACTCACTCGCTCCAAAATGTCTCGTGAAAACGACCTCACCGGAGATTCCTCCTCCGTCGACAATCTCCAGCGAACTCTCCGAATCACTTCTCTTGACGACAACGATGAAGACAAATCTCCAATTGAAAACAATCCCAATCAAATCACTCAATTATCTGAAGACGACTATGAAGAAGAAGACGAAGAAGATGAAACAGTAGTTACGCTAGGACTTCTCGAAAAGCCGAAAAATGACTGGTCACTTCTTCCTCACTTTTTCCCTAGCAAAGCTGGTGGCTTTCCTGTAATTTCTATTATTTCTTAAATTTGCATTGTTTGTTTCTTGTAATTGTTGATTTAGTTAGTAATGTTTGTTTTTTTGTACTTTAGGCTTGGTTGGATCCAATTAATTTACCGTCCGGTAGCTCAACTGTTTGTGGCATTTGTGGTGATCCTTTGCAGTTTTTGCTTCAGGTTTGCTGTTTTTGTTTATAGCTTTGGGACTGGGGATAATATTAATTTTTTGATATTAAAATAAAACTGTCTGTACAGTTTTCGGACCAATAAAAAAACATTGTCTCTAGTTACGGAGATTATTAGTCATTATTAATCAAATAAGGTTCACTACCTCCAGAGGCTTAGTGTTAACTGTTAAGTATCGTTTACACTGATTGAATTTTAAGGTCTTACTTGAAAGTTGTCTAGTTTATTTTTATGTGGATAACTGGATATATTGACTAGATAAATAGTATATGAAATAGGAAACTCTAGGGGCATGGATATGCATTTAATAAAGGGCCTTACTTCGGTGAAATTTTACAATGGTGAGGCGTACTCTGGTGATTCTTGTTTTAAGTGTGAGCATAAGAAAAGTTTTGTTTAAATTGAGCTACAATGCCAATTATAGCTCGAATGCAGAAGGGCCTGGTATGGTTAAAGGGTCCCTAGTGCATCAATTTAGTAGCCAGAAATGACTAGCCTATTAGTCTCAACTGCTGACCTGATGGAAAACATCTTGACTTTGACGTGGCTTGATAAAATAATAATTATTTAATCATTTTGAGAAGAGCATCTAATGAAGAATATTAAACAAGTTGGATTAGTGCATGAGGGAAAAGGAATTCAATGATAAAACATTCATTTCAATTGCCCGCTTTGTAAGGGGGAGGTGGGAGGAGTGAGTTTCTGTCGTAGTGATGCACATTGTTTTCTATCTAAGAGTCTAGTAGCCTGTAAGGTTGGTTGAATAAGGGTGAGCTTTCTTGTGCTCAATGCATAAGTTGAGCTACTGGGAAGTGGAACTCTTCAAACCTTCTTTTGTAACACTTGTTTGGTGTCTTCACATGTTTTCCATATGTTGTGGAAGAGATTACATCCTGATCGATGGGTGGATCTTGTCTTCGTTTATTTCTATGTATCGGCTGATAGTTCTTATCTTCATTGTTTTGTAGGTATATGCACCCCTTTTTGAAAAGAAATCAACATTTCACCGAACTTTATTTGTATTCATGTGTCCGTCGATGAAGTGTCTTCTGCAAGACCAACATGAGCAGTGGAAAAGCCCTTCAGATAATCCATGTAGAAGGTATTTGCTCACTCAAATATCAAGGCCTTCATTTTTATTTGTACACTCTTTCAGTGTTAACGAGCAGACCGTCAAAATCAGCAACTTATTTCTCTAAATGTTTCGTATCTAAAGTGTGAAGGTGTTCCGTTGCCAGTTACCTCGCTCCAATAATTTTTACTCTTATGAAGCCCCAAAACGTAATGGGACAGACAGACCATCTGAGGTTAAAGGTACCAAGCTTTGGTCACTTATTAAGCTATCTTCTTCATTTACTTACACGAAGGGTTTTCTTTCAATATTTATTTCTTTTAATATAAGAAAACATGCTTAGTAAGATAATTTTTAGGATCATAATTTCCATTGCTGCTTCCATCTCCAATATGTAATTGCTCATACACCGCAAAGAAAGATATATGATGTGGGACCAGGCTAGGGAAAAATAGCAGAGCAAGTATTATCATTTCAGTTTTCCTCCATTTGATGAAAATATTTTTGCAGCTTAATATAATTCTCCTTTGTTTATATAAGATACAAATAAGAGATGATTTCTCGTTGAAATGATTTGATGCTTTCTTAGAGCATTATTGTAATATTATTTAGTATTCCTTGTTGTAGGTACATTATGCAGTTGGTGCGGGACCTGGAGAGGATGCAGTGTTTGTGGTAATTGCAAAAGTGCACATTACTGTTCTGAGAAGCATCAGGTTATTTAAGTCTAACTATCTATCATTTTTATTCCATTTTATTGGCAAACAGCTTATTAGATCTTTAATTTATGCTTTACACAGGCTGCTCACTGGCGCATTGGTCATAATATTGAATGTCGAAAGTTGGCTGTTGATCCTCAGCACACTAGTTCTAGCTCCGGTAAGAGTTTAGCAGAAACAGAGAAAGTTTAGCAATACAAGTATACAACTTTTACACTCTCTGACTTTAGAAAGTAGTCAATATTTGGGCTTGATGGTAACTAAGAGGCGAATTGTTTATTATCTACAATTTTGAAGATCTATTCATAGTTTCTTAGTCATGCTAAATTCCAGAAATTATTCTATCATTCTCTTGATTGTTATGTCGTTATCGATACCGTTGTCTAGACTGTTGGAGCTTGTTTACAAAGTGATGTACCTTACAAATGATATTGTTGAATGTAACAACTTGTTTCACTCCACATTCACTTATGGTGATACTGTTACATGCATCAGCCAGCTAATTCAAATTTCTGATTTCCAAACAGTTGCAAGTAACACTGTTTGGCCACAATTTGATATTGTTAACGAGGATGAACCTGAAGTCGATACGATGTCTGAAAACGGTGATTATGCTACTGCATTGGCATCAGTGGGCCATGTGGATGAAGGATTTAATTCACTGCTCGACAGTTTTGAGGTTTTGGTTCTGTTCCTAACCGTTTGTCAAGAACATGAGTATATGGATGAATATAAAGTAAATTGTTTTTATATTTGTTAAACAGGCAGATGTAGACAAAAAAAGTTGGGCCACTTTCCAGGAGCGAGTTTCAAGGGTCCCTGAGCAAGTTCTAAGGTAACTGGTGTACCAACAAATCAAGGAGCCTTTTTTCCATTACAATTAAGCAGAATATGGCATTAGATAACTTTGATATTTTAGTCATGATTATAAAATGTACCAGAGGAAAATCTATTTTGAAGGAACAGTATACTGATTTGTATCGCAAGATGTAAATCATACAAGGGTTAGAAATTCCACAACACTTGTTTCAAGCTAATTATAGCTAATTATAGTTGCCGAAATTGAGAAATAATTTAAATCGAAGTAAACATACCTCGTGTGTCACGCTTTTAGCAGGCTTGGAGGAGGGTAAGATTTATGCATATCTTACCTCTGCTCTAGAAGAGTAGAAAGGCAATTTCTGTAGAGACCCACGGCTCTTTACTTAATACTAATAGCATGAACATATTTATTGCATGATCTAATTTTCTTCTTAGCAACTTAAGAAATTTGAACCCCAGATACTGACATCTATCTGTTACATGCAGTGGGCAGACATACAGGAGACCGTAGGATAGGATTTCATGATAGTTCTATAATTTTTTGTGGGGTGCTCAACTCGTGTATTTAACTGAGTATATGGGATTAACGTTAAGTCGATGTTGTGCCAATTTACTTGTACTAACTGAGCTATACATTATTACATTTAAACATAAAATTAGCGCTACTTTAGATTCAGCTTAGTGAATGCTCTACTTTTCATTTCTTTTCACCTGTGTTATAATTAGCATTTTACTCCTGTCGTTGTGGTTCAGTTTTATGCTTTCAGTTTTGTTGTCATTGTCGTCATTATTATTGTGTTTGTTGTTGCTGCTGCTGCCAAATAAAGTATGCATGTTTATTGACCTGTTATAAACCTCTGCTCCACCTATAATTGACATACTTATAAGTTGCCAATATCTTATTGATATATTATTAATATGTAAACATTTTACAGGTATTGTAGGTATGCTAGAGCCACCCCTCTTTGGCCCATGACAAGTGGCCGACCATCAAAGACTGATGTTCATAAATGTAAGTATTGTGGTGGACCTCGTGGCTTTGAGCTTCAGGTATGGAGAGAGATCTTACTTCTTTCTTTTTTTTAAAACTAGGAACTTAAGTTGTTGATAATCTGCTAGTTAATTTTATCTTACAACCACCTGTACCTGTGTTCTTACAAAATTTTGTATAATTAAACTGTCTTTTTGGTGACAGATTTTGCCACAGCTACTGTACTACTTTCGCGTGCAAAATGATGTAAATTCTCTTGATTGGTCAACCATAGTAATTTATACATGTGAAGCCTCTTGTGATGAAACTATCGCTTACAAAGAGGAATTTGCTTGGGTTCAGCTTCCTTCTCAATCAACTGCAATACTCGGGTGATGTATTCTTGGAATTTCCTGTGTCCATAATTTTTTATTTTTAGATTGTTGCTCACACTCAGTGTTCTGGTTTTCTTTTATGGAGGCTAGTTTATAGTGTGTTTGATCTGAATCTATACTATATCCATATATTTTTGTTCGATTCAGATCTGATTGATCAGTGTCAGATATTTTCAGACCAATTCATATAGATCCAGGTTAACGAACATGAGCTTTTAATATTTTATTTTTGGAAAATGACTTCTAAGTCAGAAAGATTGCTCAATGTTGGAACAATTTTGCAATACTTTTGAAATGCAAACACAGTAAAGAATTTGACATAACATAATTATTATTGGATAGTTTTGACATAGCATTATTATTGGATGGTTCGTTATTATGATAGTTTCTTTTTGGAAGATTTTATATATTATCTTAAGCTGAACAGTGTGGGTGTGGGTATGTATCATTATTTGCATGGACCGCATGATGCATAAATTAATTTTTTAATGTCACAAGTGTCGTATCAACTGATTGTTTCAATCCATAAGTAACTTGAAACACGAACATCAGAGAGTGTATTGTGTGATTGGCATGGGTGTAGTCAGTTCAGTTGTATCTCAGATGTTTTTTAGCAACCGTCTGTGATCCGGAGGTTTTTTTTGGGGGGGGGGGGAGATAAAGGAGAAGGTAAAAAAAAGGTATATAAAAATAGTTCTCTGGAGCTTTTGGGTGGAAAAAGAGAGATTTTGAAGAAAAGAATACGTTGTGAACTATTTGGAAAGATATATTTGAGGTTTCCACCTAAATATCCCATTTTTTAAAAGGAAATAATTGTTAGAATTTTCAGTCGGATCTATTCTCTTCTTATCTGAAAGATTTAGGAGCTGAATTCGAAATAAAATTATCCGTTTCTTTTCTTTCCCCTTCTCTTCTCTCATTAACGTTACTTTTGAGTAAGTATAACAATTTTTCTCGCTTATAAAACATGGTAAATAAAACGAAATTGCAATAATCAACAATTTTTTTTATATTATCTCCAAATTGCTAAATCAAGAATAAGAACGGATTTAATATCACATCGGACACCGAAGTTAAGATGATTTATGACTTCATGCATTGATCTTTACAAGTTATTGATCACTAAAATTATATAAATATCAATTTGTTCCCTCTAAAATGTAAATGTGCCCATAAATATTATATTTTGTTAAATTCTAGACATTTTTCTTGAACACTATTATAAACAAATGAAAGTTGTGAATTTATAATATTTTAGATAGTATGTTTAGTTATTTAAAAAAATATTTACTGTTTATTTTTAATTTTATAATTATTTATTTGATTTAAATTAAAATATACAATAAATTATATTTTTTTTTATATTTTGGGGGGATAAAGAGAAGGGAAAAAAAAGGTATATAAGAATAGTTCTATGGTGCTTTTTGGTGGAAAAAAAAGAAAATTTTGAAGAAAAGAATACGCCGGGAACTATTTGGAAAGATATATTTGAGGTTTCCTCTAAATATCACATTTTTGAAAAGAAAATAACTGTTAGAATTTTCGGTCGGATCTCTTCTCTTCTTATCTAAAAGATTCAGGAGCTGAATTTGAAATAAAATTATAATTTTTTTTTTCTTTCCCCTTCTCTTCTCTCATTAACGTTACTTCGGAGCAAGTATAGCAATTTTTCTCGCTAATAAAACATGGTAAATAAAATGAAATTGCAATAATCAACGATTTTTTTATATCATCACCAAACTGCTAAATCAAGAATAAGAACGAGTTTAATATCACATTAGACACAGAAGTTAAGACGATCTATGACTTCATTCATTGATCTTCACAAGGTATTGATCACTAAAATTATATAAATATCAATTTGTTCCCTCTAAAATGTAAATATGTGCCCATAAATATTATATTTTGTTAAATTCTAAACATTATTCTTGAACACTATTATAAACAAATAAAAGTTGTGAATTTAAAATATTTTAGATTATATATTTAGATTTTTAAAAAAATATTTAATATTTAATGTTTATTTTTATTTTTATAATTATTTATTTCATTTAAATAAAATTATATAACAAATTATATTTTTCTTATATTTATGGGGGATGTTGTGCAAGACATGCCTGTACAATTACAAGACTAAATCAAATTGACAACCCTAAGTAAATTGTATGATAATCTATGTTTGCATTATGTATTGTAATTCTTAAGTCTGTAAAAATTTTCAAGGGCAAACTGTAGTCTTTTTCTGTAAATAGTATCATGCCTAAGAATTTTATCTGGAAAAAGATCAAGAAGATCATGCCTCTGAAGAATTGTGAAGAAACTTGGAGTTGAATAAATCTGTTTTAGGAAAAATATTCTAAGTCAAGTTCTCAACAAGTCACATATTAAGTATTATAGAGAAGTCATTCGAGAACTCCAGAATGACTTATCGAGAAATCAGAAAAACTACGAGAGAACTCAGAGATATCGACAAGTCAAATTAAAGACGTGAAGATTGGAGATATCGACAAATCATTTCTTCACTAGAGAAATCTGAGATATCGCTAAGTCTATTTGTTACTAGAGAACTCAGAGTTATCGATAAGTCAACTTGTCATTAGAGAACTCAGAGTTATCGATAAGCTAAAGTGAAGACATGAAGATGTGAGATCTCGACAAGCTAAATTCTCTTATAGAGAACTCAGAGACTTCGATAAGTCAAAACAAATATAGAGTGATTAGAGATCTCGATAAGCCAATATACTTATCGAGATGTCAAGTTCTTTATATACCAAAACTGGAGATCTCGAGGTAAATTTAAAGTACAAAGTGCAGACCAGTTCAATATCCAAGATTATCAATCAACAAACAATCTAATCAGTTGGATTGACAAGTCTACAAAAGCAGCTTGAAGAGTACAAGATCAAAGGCCAAGATTGTACAAGATCAAAGGCCAAGATTAACTGGCAAAGTAAAGTCACAGGCGTGCAATATTAGCAAAGATACACTAAGCCAGAAATAGAAAGATTTGATTATCCAAAAATAAGGTTTATTACATGTTGTGTAATAACCAGTGTTTACTGATCTATAAAGTAAACACTGGATGTTTTGTTAGCTGTGACAATTTAGATAAGAAAATATTGTATTCTCTCAAGAGAGAAGCTAAGCTCTTTATCAACAAAGAGCCTAGAAATTTTGTAGCAAAACATTCTTAATTTTAATATAAAATTAAGTGAGTTTTGAAAGAACCGTGTCAACTGTTTTTGCTTGCTAAATTTCAGTATTAAAACATTTCACTACAAGATTTAATTTACTTTGTTCACCACCTTAAATAAATCAAGAAAAGCAGAAAAACACTAAAACACATTCACCTCCCCTCTGTGTGTGATTTATTACCTAACAAGTGGTATCATAGCAAAATATGAAAGTAGACAGATTCAAGATCTTGGAAGAATGAATACACAGAAAATCAGTAGTATCAAAATCCCTACTTTTGATAAGACTAACTACACTCTATGGAAGAAGAAAATATTGCTATTTATCAGGATGGCTAATCCAATATACATTCGGATTCTCAAGAATGGGACTTTCACTTTTATGGTAAGAGTTGAGGAATCTACATATGGAGATATGGTCATTCCAGCTCATTATGCTCCCAAAGATCCTGCAGAGTACACTGAGCCTGAAAAAGAAAAAGTCTCCCTAGACAGTGGCTTGCAGTTGATCTTGATAGAGTCACTTGACAATGTAATATAAATAACATTGTCAACTGTGACACTGCTAAACAGATCTGGGAGAAGATTGAAATACTTTGTGAAGGAACAGAGGAAGTTACGTCAAATCAAAGAAGGATACTGATTTCACAGTATGAGGGTTTCATGGCTAAGCCAAAGGAAAGTATTACTGATATGTTTGAAAGGTTTAACAAGCTGATCAATAACTTGCAGCTGTATGATAAGTATTATGAAGCTGAATAAGTGAACTTGAAGTTTTTGCTCACACTCCCTGACCATTTGGAACAGAAAATTTCAGCAATCATAGAAGGGAGAGACTTGATCAGAATAACTCTGAAAGTTCTTTATGGAATCTTAAAAATATATGAATTGGAAATGATTCAAACGAAATCATTAGGAGCTGGTCAATGGCATGTTGTAGATGGTTCAAGTGCTCTAATTGTTAATGGAAGCCAAACCTCTAATGATGAGCCAAGATCCCAGACTCCAGTTGCATCAACAAGTGAGCAAAGAAACAATGATTCACAAGAACAAGTTATACTGAAATTGGAAGAAGATGAGTTCTACACCTTAGATGAACTTGATGAGCTAGATCAATCATGACCTATATGGCAAGAAAGTTCTCTAACATTATAGTAAAGAAGCCAAGATTCTTCAAGGGTAAAGGACAATCTTTCAACAAAGACAGCAGCTGGAAAGGAAAAGGGAAGTACACATCTGATAGCAAAAATGGTTACAAAACTGGATCTGTTGACAGATCAAAGATAAGATGCTATAACTGTGATGAGCTAGGCCATTTTGCTACAGAATGCAGGAAACCTAAGAAAGCAAAGAAAGACAAAGCTTATCTTGAACACTTCTTACACTCCGGAATATTGTCTGTAGCAACACCATTAGTGTGTGACAGTATAGTCTATCCAGGAAACGCAACATATGACAAGATCAACGTCTTCAACATCTCTAACTTGCACTTATTTTCCAAAGCTACTCCAGTGCACGTAAATGAGTTGGTGAACAACCTAATATCATGACTGTGGGTGTTTAAGGTTTTTTTGTGTGTAAGCAGAATATTAATTCAGATGTGTAACTAGTGTAGGCAACTTCTATAGATATCTGTTCTAAATTTAAGCACGTACAAGATGATGCAATTTGCAAAATCAATAAAAAAACCAGAGCAATTTGTTCTTCCCCCTACAAGTTTTAGTATTGTTCTAGTCCGGGGGGGGATTTGAAACAGAAAAGAAAAGAGGGCATACCACAGAGCCAACTCAACTGTTTTGCACATTGAAAGATACACTGAAAGAAACATCAACCTAAACGTCAATAATATAACTCAAAAGGTATTTGTTTCAAGTGTATGATCTGAGCCCCTGATGAAGTTTTGGAGTATTGTAACATCTCTTTTGTCATTGCTGCTGCTGCATCCTTTTTAAGACGCTAGTACTATAGTTGATGTACATCGTTTTCAATAGCGGAGAACGGGCAAGTAAATACTTGATTAGGTCCAACTCTGTTCTTTGACCTTTGAGATTACAGATGGTCACAATTTCAAGCTGATCTATGGTACAATCTTCAGAAACGTTTACCCAATAATTGTTGAGATTCCCTTCACCAGCATCCTTTCGAAGCCAATCCACCTAATGAGTTATGATTGATATATGTTTTGCAATTGTCAAACAATAACTTTAAATGTGATTCAATATAACTTTAAATGTGATTAATATTTAAATGTGATTCAATATAACTTTAAATGTGATTAATATTTAAATGTGATTCAATATAAGGAAAACTGTTGAAAAGATGAGCACTTGGTTGCTGCTAATGAAGAGGATAGCAGACTGACAAATATAAATGAAAAACTTGAAATTGAGAAACAAGAAACTGAGTTGTTACTGGTAGAGCTTGAAGTTGTGAAACAAGAAAATCATATCTAAAGAACAAGCTCAAATGTGCAAATGAAATTGAAGTAGTGCTAAGGGAGAAGCTAAAAAAGAATGAAGTCAAGTTAAAATCTTTCAGGAATGCATCTGAGTTGGTTGGATAATACCATAAGAAGAACAAGCCATGCTATTGGTCTTGATTATGATGCTTTGAACAAGAAGAAGAAAAATGTAGGTGAAAAAGGAAAAGCTAATGAAAATGAAAATGTTCCAGCTATGCTGAAAAAGATTGGTTTACCAATGTTCAAAACATGTGAAGTAGATTTCAGTGAAGAAGATGAAAGGCATATGTTATAGCCTATTTGTTTATTCGAGGATTTAACTCAACTCAAATAAGAATGTAATAAGTAAATAGTGGATCTATCGTCAGAGAGATCTCACAAAGTAACATCTGTCAAAGGGTTAAGAAACATTATTCATCTACAGACTTGAAGACTTAATTCACTGGAAGAAGCTCAAGAAATTGATCAAGCCTCAGTGATATAAATCAAGATTGTGGATTTAATCAAGTGACAGAGATCTCGTCAGGGTATCAATTTATTACAAGGATTTAGTCTGAAAAAAATCAAGAGTATCAAGGTCAAGGCTTGAAGAAACGTCACGGAAGTTAGTCACTCATGAACCAGACAGTACATCGAGTGTCAACATTGAAGTGGTGGAATTGATTCATAATTGACAGTGATTTTCAGAAGATTTTCAGAAGAATGGTTGCTGCTCAAGATTAGTATTAATTCTTTATTAATTAATTAAGTCATATAATTTAATTAAGAAAATAAATTATATCTGCAAAGATTAATTTATTGATTAATTGAATTAATTGATTAATTAATTCAGAATTAATATTAAGGATTTTCAGAATTTTTATTAGATTAAAATCTATTAATAATTCAGTAAGACAATATGATTTGAACTACTATGACAATCGGTATGACAATTGATAGTCATACCGAAAGTCTTGCTAGTTCATTCTGATTGTCTTGCTAGCTATTGGGATTGTCTTGCTAGTTCAAAAGGATAGTCTCACCGAAAGTCCTACCAGTTCAAATGGATTGTCATGCCAGTTCATTTGATTGTCTTGCCGAAAGTCTTGTTGATTCAACTGGATTGTTTTGTTTACTTAAACAACAGAAAGCAGATCATTTTAAAAAAAAGAACACACAAGTCAAGAACACAGCAGAAACAAAAGTAAAAACATTTCATTTTTCATCTGCTTTATTCAAGATCAAAATTCTAGATTGTAAAGTTAAAATCCAAACCACTAGAAATATTTATCTTGTTCTTGTGTAACAATCTAGCGGATCAAAATCCCTAGAACTTAATCTCAAATCGCATTTAGCATTTGATTCTAATTATTGCAAAAATAGAAAAAGTTCATATCGAATTTATTCTAGATTTGTAATAATTGATTTGAGATTAATCCTTTGTAACAGATACCGTTGTTGTAACACCTTTCAAGTTTAATAAAAGTTTTATTTAACTTGAATTTTGTTTCACCTTTTTATTCCGCATTTTATTCGATTAAACGGTATAGTTTGTATTCAACCCCCCTTCTACAAACATATTGGGACTAACAATTGGTATCAGAGCCTTCTGATTAACGTACAAATCAAGATCCTAGACTTTTGTGTTTCTTTCACTCCTTGAATTTTTTATTCACTCAAAAAATTCATAATGACTACACAAAAAGTTGGAACCGTTAAAATTCCACTATTCGATAAAGAAAATTATATCATGTGGAAGAAGAAGATGTTTTTGTTTTTACAAGTTACAAATTCCAAATACCTGGAAGTGTTAAAGAAGGGTCCTAAAATTCCGATGGTTATTGAACCAGAGGTAATAGAAAATGATGTGGTGATTACCAAAGCAAGAACTTATGTGAAAGATCCTGAGGATTTTTCTCCTGCTGAAAAAGAAGAAGCCTCCCTGGATGCTAGCCTTCAATTAATTTTAGTAGATTCCCTTGATCCCTTGATGAATAGACATGTGATGAATTGTAAAGATTCCAAACATATCTGGGAAACTATTGAGGTTATTAATGAAGGCACAGAGGAAGTTAGGGAGAACAAGTTAGAAATCCTAACCTCTGAGTATGAATACTTTAAATCCAATCCAGGAGAAGGAATCACTGAAGTGTTTGAGAGGTACAATGCATTGATCAACAACCTGAACATTAATGGTAAATACTATTCCATCAGGGAGGTCAACAAATAGTTCCTTTTAACATTGTCAACTCATCTCGAACATAGAATCACTGCCATAAGAGAAGCAAGAGATCTGAGTGAGATTTCTTTGGAAAGGCTCTATGGTGTGTTAAAGACTTATGAGTTGGAGCAGATTCAGCAGAAGGAAGTTTACGGGAAAGGAAGAGTGGTCAACACGTCTACTGCTCTAGTAGCTGAAGATCAACAACATCAACAATCTCAACAGTCAGAAAGAATGGTACAGTCTTCCAAGGTTGAAGAAAATGTGATAGTAGCAGAATTTGATCCTCCTACTACAAATGAATCAGGAGATGATTTTTATTCCTTGGAAGAACTGGAGCAATTGGAGGATGAGTCAATGGCCCTGATTGTCAAGAGATTCTCAAATGTCAGATTCAAAAGGAATCCCAAGTTCAAGTACAAGTCCAACTACAACAGATTCCAGAAAGGTGGATCTTCATCCTCTAACACCAGCAGTGGTGGGTATAAAACAGGGATGGTTGATCGAAGCACCATTCGATGCTTCAACTGCAATGAGTTGGGACACTTTGCCACAGAATGCAGGAAGCCAAAACAAGTTAGGAAGAACTCTTACGATTCTAATCAGAAGAGTAAATCTGAAAGGGCTTACCTGGCAAAGGGAAGAAGCTGGGATGATACTGACAGTGAAGATGAAGAAGTTGGGAATCTTGCTCTCATGGTTAGTGATGCAAACACCTCATCGTCAAGAAAAGAGGTAAAATTTACTGATGCTGAATTAGTTTATCATCTAGGAGGTTCCTTAGATTGTGCTCGTCGTGATAATGAATTGTTAAATCAACAAATCAAAGACCTTGAGAAAGAGGTCAATGAATTAAGACTTGTGCACATTAATCAAGATAAATTAAAAGAACAAGTATCTTTTCTAGAGAATAGAGTTGACTGTTATAGACAACTTGAAACTATTCTCAAAGACAAGATCACCAGTCTTGAGGCTAAGGTTAAAGCTTACTTTAATTCTTGTTCGAAGTCCAAAGAGTTTTACAATAAGCAAGCTGTTAATCAAACATCTGGAATAGGTTATGATTACAATGCTGCTATTGGAAAATTAGGCATAAACTCCCCTCCTCATGTCTGTGCTAAAGGCAGGGAAGTACCACATGTGCTTAAGGGTGTTGATGAACCCCTCTATAAAGAATCAATTGCTGAACCATTTGATGAGACCTCATTTATTATTCAAGAAGAAATCCGTGCTGAAGATAATGCTAATGAGAAAGCTGTCTCCAAGTCAAGTGTGTCAAAAGTTCCAGTCAAGGTTGTGAAAGCAACTGAGACTAACTCAGACACACATGAGTTGGATAACATAAATGCCATGTCTACCATGCATAAGTTGCCTATTGTTAATCCCTCTCATAAAGCATGTGGTGTTCCTGATTGTATGTCTTGTGCTTTTAATCTGATGTATGCTTATTTTAATGGTAAGCATGTTTCTAATGATAAGACTACTCCTCGTCAGCATGTGAATAATAGAAAGCATGATAGGTCTAAGACTGCTAGTCCTCCTAAAGCTAGAAAGGAGACATTTGTGCCTAAGCCTAACCAGAAATTTGTCAAGGCCGTTCACAAGGTCAAATGTTCAGTCATTGAGAACGTTGAGAATATTAAAATTAAGAATGTTGTTTTGCCTGATAAAGGCCAATTTTACAAGTATGCCGGACCCAGCCAAGCTTGGGTTCCGAAGAAGGTCTAATCCATTTGTATTGCAGGGCATTAAACAGGTACAACCGGTAGTGTGGATTCTTGACAGCGGATCGTCAAGACATATGACCGGAGATAGAGCCCTGCTATCAAATGTGGTTGAGAAAGCTGGCCCAGTGGTTACCTTTGGAGATAACAGCAAAGGTTTAACGGAGGGATATGGCTGTTTGCTAGCTGGAAATGTTATCATTGAAAATGTGTATGTTGTGCAAGGACTTGATCACAATCTGCTTAGCATTAGTCAGTTATGTGACAACGGCTACAATGTTTTATTCGACAAGCTGAAGTGTCAGATTCTGCACAAGAAAAGTGAAAAACCCTCCTTGATGGGAATCCGGAAAGGAAATCTGTTCGTAGCTGACATGAACTCTGGAAGCAATCCTGAAGTCAATTGTTTCTATTCAAAGGCATCGTCAGATGAGAGTTGGCTATGATACAAGAGACTTTCTCATCTCAATTTCAAAACAATGAATTCTCTTGTCAAAAGAGAATTGGTCAGAGGTCTGCCTCAGCTGGAATTCTCCCCAGAAGGACTATGTGAGGCTTGCCAGAAAGGAAAGTCAAAGAAAGCAAGTCACAGAGGCACTGACATATCTTCCATAACTGGTGTTCTGCAATTATTGCACATGGATTTATTTGGACCAGTTAATGTCCTTTCGATGTCAAAGAAGTGTTACTGTCTTGTGATAGTTGATGACTATTCCAAGTATACATGGGTTTTATTTCTTCACTCTAAGGATGAAACACCACAAGTTGTGATTGATCATATCAAGATGATTGAGTTAGATTCTAATGTCCCTGTTAGAGCAATAAGGTCAGATAATGGAACAGAATTCAAGAATTCACTTCTCAATGGATTCTGTACAGACAAAGGGATTACCAGACAATTTTCAGCTCCTAGAACCCCTCAGCAAAATGGAGTGGTATAAAGGAAGAATCGTACATTGATTGAAGCTGCAAGAACGATGTTAAGTGAATCAGGTCTTCCAATGTACTTTTGGGCTGAAGCTGTCAATACTGCATGTTATACTCAGAATCGAACTCTAATCAACAAAGACTTCATGAAAACTCCTTATGAGATTTTGAATGAACAGAAACCTTCTATCAAATACTTTCATGTATTTGGTGCCAGATGCTTCGTGCTCAAGGATGGAGATGATCGTCGTGGTAAATTCGAGGCAAAGGCATATGAGGGTATTTTTGTTGGATATGGAAGAAGATCATACAGAGTGTATATCATTGATCAACACAAAGTAACTGAAAGTGTCAATGTTACATTTGATGACACTAAACTCCCTAGTATCCAAACTGAAGATCCTTCTGAGAAACTGAAGTTTGATGATATGTCAGATTCAGAATCAGATAATGGTCAAGAACCTGAGGTTGTTGCTGGTGAAGAACCTGTTAATCATGATGATACTCAAGGTAATAGTGATGGAAACTTTGTCAACAATGGAGATACCACTGCTACTGACGGAGAATCTTCAAGTCAACATGGCAATAACTCAGGGGGAGATGCTGAAGGATCATCTAGTAGGACACAACATCCCAATAAATTTCAAGGCGAATCATCAAGATCAAATCTTCCAAGACAGACTGTCTGGAATAAAGCTCATCCTTTTGAGTTGATTATTGGTGATCCAGATGTTGGAGTCAGAACTAGACGTGCTACTCAAAATGAGTGTCTGTTCTCAGGATTTCTTTCTGAGATGGAACCTAAGAAGATTGAGGAAGCACTGACTGATCCAGATTGGGTGAGTGCTATGCAAGATGAACTCAATCAGTTTGAAAGTCAACAAGTCTGGAAACTGGTACCTAGACCTACACATAAGAAAGCTGTTGGTACTAGGTGGGTATTCAGGAATAAAATAGATGAAGATGGTGTGGTTACAAGAAACAAGACAAGACTGGTAGCAAAAGGGTATTCTCAAGCTGAAGGCATTGATTATGATGAAACCTATGCTCCAGTGGCTAGACTTGAGGCCATCAGGATATTTCTGGCATTCGCAGCATTCTCAAACTTTAAAGTTTATCAAATGGATGTCAAGAGCGCCTTTCTGAATGGAAAACTGGATGAAGAGGTATATGTAGAGCAACCTCCTGGTTTTGAAGATCCAGATCATTTGGATTTTGTCTTCTTTCTTTTCAAGGCTATCTATGGACTCAAACAGTCTCCGAGAAAATGGTATGACACTCTCTCTGAATTTCTTATTGAAAATAGCTTTATTAGAGGTGTCATAGACAAAACTCTCTTTTCTAAAAAGCATAAGAATGATACTATATTAGTCCAAGTCTATATGGATGATATAATATTTGGGTCTACTAATGATAATCTCTGCAAGAGATTTGCTAAGTTAATGCACAACAAATTTGAAATGAGCATGATGGGAGAGCTGAAGTTCTTTCTTGGATTACAAGTAAATCAAAGGTTAGATGGAACTTTTATTTGTCAATCCAAGTATCTCAAAGAACTCCTCAAAAAGTACAATCTAGAGGATTCTGCATCAGCAAGGACTCCGTCAACTACAGCTGTCAAGCTTGGACCATGTGAAAACTCTATTAAGGTAGATGTCACAAGCTACAGAGGTATGATTGGCTCATTACTCTATCTTACTGCAAGTAGACCAGATATTATGTATGCTACATGCTTATGTGCAAGGTTCCAAGTGGATCCTAGAGATATTCATCTCGTTGCTGTTAAACGAATCTATATCTTAAGGGAACACCAAATCTAGGTATTTGGTACCCTAAAGAATCTGGTTTTAACCTTGTTGGATATACAGATTCAGATTACGCAGGAAGTGTTGTTGATAGGAAAAGCGCCTCAGGGAGTTGTCAATTCCTAGGTAGCAGGCTAGTCTCATGGTACAGCAAGAAACAACAAACAGTTTCCAACTCAACGACCGAGGCTGAATATATTGCTGCTGGAAGCTGCTGTGCTCAGATCTTGTGGATTAGGAACCAGCTACGAGACTATGGCTCTGTATTGAACAAAATTCCTATTTTATGTGACAATACAAGTGCAATAGCCATCACCAACAACCCTGTACAACACTCGAGGGTAAAGCACATCGACATCAGGTATCATTTTATTAGAGAGCACGTCATGAATGGTACTGTTGAACTATTTTTTGTTCCAACAGAAGAACAAATAGCGGATATTTTCACTAAACCTCTTGATGAATCCACATTTACCAAATTAGTTGGTAAATTGGGTATGTTGAATAGATTTAGTGATTAAACTTGTGAATATCTGAAATCTGTTCTTGAGTGAATTTACAAATGAATTTTTCATAAATGAAAAATTCATTTGCAAATTTATTTTATCATTTTCCAAAATTTCCTGCTTATTTCTATGTAATTTATATTATCTTATCTGTTTTATTTACTGTACTTGTTAATTTCAAATATCTCAGAATATTTTATTTTCTCTAAAAATATTTTTCTATGAATTTTATTTGCTAAAATTCAACAGAAATCTATTTTTGGAATACAAATAATTAATTCTGAAATATTGTCTTTGTTTTTATAAATATTTTCTGTAAGTATATAATTGTCTTTCTACTGGAATGACAATCGGTAAGACAATTAAAATTGTCTTGCTGAAAATCATTTCAGTACATATATATATAAATATGTACATACTAATTCTGTTTATAATTGTTTTATTTCCAGAATGACAATCGGCAAGACAATTGAAATTGTCTTGCTGAAAGTCATTTCAGTATATAATTGTGTTATTTTGGTTATCAGTATAGTTTTATACTTGCAAGACAATCGGTATGACTATCAATTGTCTTGCCAGTTATAAACCTTATATATATATTTTTTTTTCTTTTATTTTATACCGGTATGACAATCGGTATGACTATCAGATTGTCATACCAGTTATATATATTTAGTGTTTATTAATTTTATTTCTTTTATGCTTTTTTTACTGTCTTTAAGCTGGTATGACAATCGGTATGACAATCCCGGATTGTCATACCAGTTATACTACTTAATCGTTTTTGTGTCTGTTTTTTTTAATTTTCATCAGTTCAGTTCAATTTGTTTTTCAAATATCAACAGTCTCTCTCTCTCTCTCTCTCTCTCTCTCTCTCTCGTTTTTCAAATATCAACTGTCTCTCTCTCTCTCTCTCTCTCTCTCTCTCTCTCTCTCTCTCTCTCTCTCTCTCTCTCTCTCTCTCTCTCTCTCTCTCTCCTCTGTTCGATCAAATCAACAGTCACCATTGTTCCTCTTGCTCGAGATTTTACTCAGCACACTCTTCTGATATATACATACACTTGTATACATACAGAAGTGAAGTGCTGTCCAATTTTTTTTTTATTTCAGTTATTTCTATCAATTTTTTTTTCTTCCCCAAAACAATCTGATTGTTATTGTGTCTTGTGTTTTTGGTATTTCAATTTGGTTTTGTGTATTGTGAGTTTTTCAGATCTGTTATTGCGAATTAAGAATTTTAACGAGATTCATTACTTTCTAAATTTTTCGATTATAATTGATTTAATTCGAATTATTAAATTAATTTAATTAATTCAAATTTTCTTAATATTATTCTTAAAATTCTAAAAGTGTGTGTCTTATTATTATTTTTAAATGGCTCTCAATTTCCAAATTGTTTCGCATAATCTTGTTGGTTATTTTAATCTAGATAAATATGATGTAGAAAAATTTAAGCCGTGGATTAGATTTTTAAATGACCATTCGATTGTTAGCTCTGCTATTAAATCAAATGTGATTTTAAATGTTGATCTGCTAAGACTGATTTGCACAACCTCTACTGTGGCCGATGATTTTAAATCGTTTTCATTCACCGTGGCAAACACACAGTATGTGGTTGATGAAACAGTCGTCAATCGAGCTTTAAATTTTCCTATGGACAATTTCTGTAATTTGCCCTCTGAAAATGATATTTCAAACTTTTTCCATGCTATTCACTATCAGGGGGTGATCAATTTAACCAAACTTTCAAAATCCAATTTGGTGTCTGAATGGGACATTTTCTTCGATACTCTTTCTAAAGTGTTTGCCAACTGTACTAAATCCAACTTTCACAACATCACTTCCACTCTGCAGTATATTGGTCTTGCGGTTGTTTTCAATCAAAGGATCAATTTTGGCAAACTACTTTTACCCATTCTCTTGAGACGTCTCACTACTGCTTTACGTGATCATTCTACAAATCGTAGGGTCTCGTGTTACTATGCTCGTTTTCTCATGCTTATAGCAGATCATCTTCTCACACCTGAGCACAAAGCCCTTTTTGCTAACTCCGCAGTAACTGAACCCCCTCCTGTAAGCAAAAAGATTTACACCCGCCAAGACACAACTTTCAAATTCATGCAAGTTCCAGTACTTGTATCTGCTTTCATGGCCACTTATATTCCCTTACCTATTTTCAATCTTCCCGGTCATGAACAGCAAGCTCAACCTCCAGTGGTTCAAGCCACCCAGGCTCCTCCAACATCAGATGCCCTTCCATTACAGGTAGTAATTCCTCACTCTCACTCCATTCCTACTTCTATTGAAAGACCCCCAGTGGTTGATAGGACTGACCATGAAGTTGTAGAACCACAGCTTCAATCCCAGGTCATAGAGCCAAACACAGAGTCACAACCTATCTCAACCTCTCCCCCACTGTCTAAAATGTTATCCAGAAGGTTAATAGGAAGTAGTGTATTGGTGGATGTGAATGAACCCTCAGCCCTGCCTCCTCCGAAGAAAAGAAGAACATTTACTGAGGCATCTGAAAGCCCATCCTTGTCCTCCCAACAGGACATGGACTTTGAAATGGCCACTGAACAGTTACTAGAAACATCCTCTCAACATGATGAATCTATTGAAATTCGCCATAGGGCCATGGCATCTTGTACTGAGTCAAGCACAATTCCATTACTCACAATAGAACCATACATACCCGTAGATGATACTCAGGACACGGAGCGAGGAGTGCACATAGAGTCTGTTACAGTGCCTGCCATAGTTACGGCAGAAGAGCAGTCACATGCTTCTGAGGGAAAATCTGACTCTTAGCCACCTTTAATAGAGTCATTTTCTCCCCTCCCAGATCCAACACCTCTGGCTTCCTCACGGGATTCTCCACTCGCAGATTTATCTGGAGAAAGTGGAGGGCAACTCGGTCAATCTATCCCTGAAGCAATTCAGACATCTATTTCACATGAAATGATAGGTTTGACTGAGGATCGAGACTCGCGAATTCCCATTGCACCACCACTGACCTCTCTTGAAGAGGCTAGGGCGATTTTAATTGCAGGTACAGAAGAACAGTAACAGGAAGACTCCTCACGAGCAATTATATTGAGAGAAACACAAGCATGTGAGGTCACCAAACACGAGTGAAATTCAGGTGAGAGCACACACAGACACAGACACTGAAAACCTGTTAGCTCAAATTGTTGCTTTAAAAGAAGAACTTGCTAAAAGCCAAGCTGAAGCTAAATCATTCAAAGCACAAGTGGTTGAACGGTCTTCTTCTTCCACCTCTGTCAACAATCAGCTGGCACTCATCAGGAATGATATCTCAGATCTCAAGACCTCTGTCATACCAAAGCTCAATTTCATTCAGGAAACTCCAACTTTATCAGCTGATGACATTTCTAACTTCTGCTCTCTACATACAAGAATGACTTCTCTTGAAGACCTGGTTGAAATGAATCATTCACTGGACTCCTCCAGATTTCTAAAGATAGAAACGGGCATGGAACATCTTAATGAAGGGATGAAATACTTGTATTTCATGATCAAGAATTCTCACTGCCCTAATGAAGAACAAAGAACTTACTTTGAAGGGCCGTCTGGTGGAGGCTCAGGATCTGGAAGTGATGGAGGTCATTGAGGTTCTAAAGGAAAGTCAGTAGAGGATTCCTCAACTAAGGGGGAGAAGAAAGGGAGTAGTGGAAAGGGAAAAGAAAAAGATACCTCTGCTGGAGACAAAGGAAAGGCTGATGATGTCTACTACAGTGGAGAACAAGATGACTTTGATATTTTTGACATTCCCACTGAACCAGTCTTGGAAGATAAAGATGGTTTATTTGAAGCTGAAGAGGAAAGTGATTTTGGAGAATGGGAAGAGGAAGCTACAGTGGATCCTATCTTTGAGAAAGAGTTTCAGCAGCAGCAGTCAGAGATGAAAAGAAAAGAAGTTGAACTCAAAAAGGTCTCCCAGATCATTGACATGAGGAAAGACATACAAAGAACAGAAACTCTTCAAAAGCAACGTCTTCATGACATTAAGGCTCAAGAAAGGAGAAGAGATGTCAGACTGAAGATTGGTGAAAAATGGGATGAAGCTAGGAGAGTACTTGATATGCCTCAGCTGAGCACTAACAATGATAGGCAGTTCCTACATCTTCTTGACAAGCTGGAAATCTCAAATCCTAACAATGACATGTACATGAATGCTATCAAGACTGAAGTCTCAAGGATCACAGCTGCTTTTGACAGATCCCTAAATGAGATGAGCATTTTTGTATATTGTCAGAGTGAAGGATCTTTCAAGGTGTCACTTCATCTGTTTGAGAATCGTTCTTTGTCAGAGATTTGGGTTCTTCTCAACAAAGTAAAAAGAAGCTCAGAATTGAATGAAGTTCTTCGAGAAAGGCTTAAAGAGTTTGCCAGCAGGGCTAGTCCTCAAGTGGTCAACAATCCTCATCAGGTGAGATTCTTTAAGTCTGATTATCTTCAAATCTGTCAGCTAGATGAACAATCTCTTAAAGACTACTCAGCTAAGCATCTGGTCTGGATGGAACATCATTTAAGAACTGCTGGATACTCATCCATGTTGAAGACTCAAGCTGCTGATTTGATTCAGGCTTATTGTGAAAAGAATATTAAAAGGTACAATCAGTTCAAGAATAAGCTGAAGTCAGTTGGAGTTCAACCAGTCAGACCAGCAAGCTTCACTTCAGAAAAGGATCGTGTCTTTGACAAGGAGTTGCTTCAAGATTTAGAAGAAGGTGAAGTCAGAAGAGAAGACAACTGAATTCAATTAGCTCAAAACTCAATGTAATATGATTAGAGCTTTATGAATCAAGATAGACTGATGTAGTTATATGTTCAGGATAGAGGAACATCTATCTTGTATTCACTTGTAAATTTCTTTTGGAATCTGGAAAATGTTAAATATAATCCAGAACTTTTCTGCTATTTACTTTGCATTACTGTTTATATCTTTTTCTTATTTATTAGTTGAGTTATCCTCTAGGTATTTGTTATTATTGTCTAACAAGCAAATAGGGGGAGATTGAAAGGCATATGTTATAGCCTATTTGTTTATTCGAGGATTTAACTCAACTCAAATAAGAATATAATAAGTAAATAGTGGATCTATCTTCAGAGAGATCTCACAAAGTAACATCTGTCAAAGGGTTAAGAAACATTATTCATCTACAGACTTGAAAACTTAATTCACTGGAAGAAGCTCAAGAAATTGATCAAGCCTCAGTGATATAAATCAAGATTGTGGATTTAATCAAGTGACAGAGATCTCGTCAGGGTATCAATTTATTACAAGGATTTAGTCTGAAAAAAATCAAGAGTATCAAGGTCAAGGCTTGAAGAAACGTCACGGAAGTTAGTCACTCATGAACCAGACAGTACATCGAGTGTCAACATTGAAGTGGTGGAATTGATTCATAATTGACAGTGATTTTCAGAAGATTTTCAGAAGAATGGTTGCTGCTCAAGATTAATATTAATTCTCTATTAATTAATTAAGTCATATAATTTAATTAAGAAAATAAATTATATCTGCAAAGATTAATTTATTGATTAATTGAATTAATTGATTAATTAATTCAGAATTAATATTAAGGATTTTCAGAATTTTTATTAGATTAAAATCTATTAATAATTCAGTAAGATAATATGATTTGAACTACTATGACAATCGGTATGACAATTGATAGTCATACCGAAAGTCTTGCTAGTTCATTCTGATTGTCTTGCTAGCTATTGGGATTGTCTTGCTAGTTCAAAAGGATAGTCTCACCGAAAGTCCTACCAGTTCAAATGGATTGTCATGCCAGTTCATTTGATTGTCTTGCCGAAAGTCTTGCTGATTCAACTGGATTGTTTTGTTTACTTAAACAATAGAAAGCAGATCATTTTAAAAAAAAGAACACACAAGTCAAGAACACAGCAGATGCAAAAGTAAAAACATTTCATTTTTCATCTGCTTTATTCAAGATCAAAATTCTAGATTGTAAAGTTAAAATCCAAACCACTAGAATTATTTATCTTGTTCTTGTGTAACAATCTAGCGGATCAAAATCCCTAGAACTTAATCTCAAATCGCATTTAGCATTTGATTCTAATTATTGCAAAAATAGAAAAAGTTCATGTCGAATTTATTCTAGATTTGTAATAATTGATTTGAGATCAATCCCTTGTAACAGATACCGTTGTTGTAACACCTTTCAAGTTTAATAAAAGTTTTATTTAACTTGAATTTTGTTTCACCTTTTTATTCCGCATTTTATTCGATTAAACGGTATAGTTTGTATTCAACCCCCCTTCTACAAACATATTGGGACCTAACAGAAGAGTTGATCATAAAGCAAGAAATTGCTGACGAGGATAATGAGAAGAAGAATGAAGAAACAACTCTAACTTCCAAAGCTGAAAAGAAGCCCATGGTCAACCAAGATTCCAAGACACCTGTCAAGGAAATCAAAACTGAAGATGCAAGAAAGAAGAAGAATAGAAATGGGAAGATTGGGATAAACAAAAGCAACAATTTTGCTTATGTTGTAGATGCTCCAAGAAAGAAATGTGAAAAGTGTGGCTCTGTGAATCACCTAACACACCTTTGTAAAAAGGCTGTTAGCAAGCCAGCTGAAGGAGCATGCAAGTATAATATAGTCAAGGCAAATTATCCCTATTACTTTTGTGATAAGTTTGACTGCATTCCCTGTAACTTAAAAGTAATGAAAATCTGCCACAAGCTGAGAGTAGATCTCAAAGAAGTCAGTATTGGATCTACAGCTGCAAGGAAAAATGCACAAACATCTATGAATGCTATTCTTTCTGAGACTTCTAACTCTACTTCTTCTAAATCAGTTAACAAGAAGAAAGTACCCAACACTTCTTGGGTTGCTAAACACACTTAAACTCATTGTGTGCAAGGAAAAATGAATAAAGTCATATGGATCATAGACAGTGGACGCTCCAGGAATATGACAGGTGATAAGGCCCTGCTATCACAATTTGAGGAGAAGGCTGGCCCTTTGGTGACCTTTGGAGACAACAGCAAAGGACTCAATGGAAAATGGCAAGATTGTTTCTGGAAATGTTGTCATTGATGAAGTAGCATTGGTAGCTGGTCTTGAAGTAAATCTTCTCAGTGTCAGCCAGTTTGCAGACAAAGGTTTTAAAGTTCTATTTGACAAAGAAGAATGTACTTTTCTCAGCAAGAAAACCAATGAAGTTGCTCTGAAAGGAGCAAGGATAGGAAGCTTGTTTGTTGTAGACTTAGACTCAACAAATGGGGATGGAATTTGTTGCTTCTACACCAAAGCATCCATAGAGCAAAGCAAGTTATGACATAAGAAACTCTCACATCTAAACTACAAGGCAATCAATACTCTAGTCAAGAAAAAGTTGGTGAGAGACATGCCAAAATTAGAGTTTGCTCAAATTGAAGTCTGTGATGCCTTTCAGAAAGGCAAAATGAAAAGATCAAGTCACAAGTCAAAAACTGTGAATTCTATAAGTGTACTATTGCAAAATATTCACATGGACTTGTTTGGGCCAGTGAATGTCTTATCAATTTCAAGGAACAAATATGCACTTGTGATGGTGGATAACTACTCAAGATACTCATGGGTAGAATTTATGCATTCTAAAGATGAGACTCTATACATCATAATGAGCACATAAAGAAGATAGAGAAACAGGCTGAAGATCAAAACTGTGTGAAGAGATTGAGAAGTGATAATGGAACATAATTCAGAAATGTAACATTGAGTGAATTCTGCAAAAACAAAGGCATTGTTCAAGAATTCTCTGCTTCTAGAACACCTCAACAAAATGGGGTAGTTGAGAGAAAGAACATAACATTAGTAGAAGCTGCAAGGATAATGCTACAAGATGCCAATCTGCCAACTAGTTTTGGAAATAAGCTGTTAATACTGCAAGCTACACTCAAAATAAATATCTTATTAACAAGATACATGGCAAATCACCTTACTCAATCATGTCTAAAAGAAAGCCTACTGTAAAGCATCTTCATGTGTTTGGAAGCAAGTGTTACATATTAAAAGACAACCCTGAATATGTGGGAAAATTTGACTCAAAGGTTGTTGAAGCAATTTTTCTGGGATATTCACTGGAGAGAACTGCCTACAAGGTTTATGTAATTGATCAAAAGAAAATCATGGAGAACACATATGTGACTTTTGATGACGACAAGTGTCCAAGCTTGGAAGGCCTTAATGATAATGAAGCTGAAGCCCTTGCATTTGAAAACCTCAACATTAACAGTGATTCAGATGAAATCAATGCACAACAGATGATGAATGAAGAGTCTACTGGACAAGAAAATCATGGAAATGGGAGCTCATCTCAAACACCTGAATTTGATAGCATAAAATCAGGGGGAGAAAGAGAAGAAGGATCTACCAGTCATACCAATAATGAAGAAAATGATGAAGGCACCAGTCAACAAACTCACACCAGAAAATGGGATAGGAGTCACAATCCAAATGCAATAATTGGTGATCCAAATTCTGGTATAAGGACTAGAAGTGCAACTACTAATGAGTGCCTACATGCATGCTTTCTGTCACAAGTAGAGCCCAAAAAAACTGAAGAAGCTCTAATGGATCCTGATTGGATATCTGTCATGCAAGAAGAGCTAAATCAGTTTGAAAGAAATAAAGTTTGGGAGTTAGTTCCTGCACCAAAGAATATAAGTGTAATTGGAACAAAATGGGTGTTCAGGAACAAGATGGATAAAAATGGTATAATCACCAGAAATAAGGCAAGGTTGGTTGTAAAAGGCTATTCACAAGAAGAAAGAATTGATTATGATGAAACTTTTACTCCAGTTGCAAGACTTGAAGCAATAAGGATTTTTCTAGCATTTGCTGCATATTCAAATTTCAAAGTGTATCAAATGGATGTCAAGAGTGCCTTCCTAATAGGTGAATTAGAAGAAGAAGTTTATGTGCAACAGCAACCAGGATTTGAAGATCCAGAATTTCCAGATTTTTTGTACAAGCTACTCAAGGATCTATATGGACTAAAGCAGGCACCTAGAGATTGGCATGACACAATGACAGATTTTCTACTTAAACATGGTTTCACTAGAGGAACAATAGACAAGACACTTTTCTATAAGGTGCATGGTGGTGATATGATCCTAGTTCATATTTATGTGGATGATATCATTTTTGGTTCTACTAATGAGAAGCCGTGTCAAAGATTCTCTAAGCTTATGCAGAGTGAATATGAAATGAGTATGATGGGGGAATTAAGTTATTTTCTTGGACTTCAAGTCAGTCAAAGAAGTGATGGAATCTTCATCAGCCAGACTAAGTATAATAAAGATTTATTGAAAAAGTTTGGCATGGTTGATTGTTCACCTGCATCTACACCTATATCTACAGCAACAAAGTTGGATGAAGATAAAAAGGGCAAGAGTGTAGATATTACAAGCTATAGAGGAATAATTGGATCATTGCATTACTTAACTGCAAGTAGACCAGACATCATGTTTGCAACATGTCTCGGTGCAAGATTTCAAGCCAATGTAAAAGAATCACATTTGATGGTTGTGAAGAGAATTTTCAGATACTTGAAGGGGACTCCAAACTTGGGATTATGGTATCCTAAGGGAACTGATTTTGAAGATGTTGGATACACAGATGCAGATTTTGCTGGATGCAGGGTTGACAGAAAGAGCACTAGTGGAAGCTGTTAGTTTCTTGGACAAAGACTTGTATCTTAGTATAGTAAGAAACAACAATCTGTGTCAACTTCCATAGCTGAAGCTGAATACATAGCTGCTGGAAGTTGCTGTGCTCAAGTGCTTTGGATTAGAAATCAGCTAATAGATTATGGCCTAATTTTACACAAAATTCCAATCATGTGTGACAATACTAGTGCTATATCTATTGTGGCTAATCCAATTAATCATTCTAGAACAAAGCACATTGATGTAATGTACCATTTTATTAGAGAACATGCTGCAAATGGTACCATTGAGCTCATTTTTGTTCCAACAGAAAAACAATTAGCTGACATTTTTACTAAACCTTTGGATGAAACAACTTTCACTAGACTTGTAGGTGAAATTGGAATGCTTAATTCTTCATCCTAAGGCAAGAACTCAACTAATGTGTTACAGCAGATTAATTCCTAGTAAATCAAAATTAATTTGATTTATTTAGAAATTAACTGAAATATGAATTATAAATATTTCAGAAGTCTCTGCATATTTATTTTTCAAAATTCAAAATTCAGCTTGGAATTTTTCAAATTCTAAGAAAACTGCCTAAATGTTAATTTACATGTTTAATATGTAAAATTAACACAAGGCAGAACCAAAGTGATCAAAAGTATATAGAGAACTGAGTTCTCGATAAGTTTAATTGACTTATTGACAAGTAATTTTAAGACTTCTCGAGTGAGTTATCGATAAGTCAATTTACTAACTTCTCGAGTGACTTTTCGATAAGCTTTATTATGATTTATTGATAAGTCACTGTAGAGTTCTATATAAGTATTAGCTTATAGAGTTCTTTACAAGTTTCTTTTTAGACTGATAGATAACTCAGAACTGAAATAATTTAATCTAGTAAATTATTTTGGAAAAATACTTTTGACAAAACTATTATGGTTTTATTTTAATTTATTCAAATAAAAATTGGAAACAATTCAGTCCATTTTTGGACAAACTGAGTATTTATTTGACATCTCGATAAGTTTATTTTTAGTTCTCTACATGAATCAAATAAAATAACTTATCGATATGTCTTTCACATTTCAAAATAACTTCTCGATAGACTAATTCCAAACGTCTATTTTTGAGTTCTCGACAAGTCATCTGATTTTACTATAAACTAGTTGGTAACCCGTGCGAAGCATGGGCCCGAAATTAAAAAATAATAGTATCACATTATTATTTGCATAAAACTGAAACTCATAACTCGTGTAAAATACATATCTAAATATAATATATAAAATATTTTTTAAATATGTAGTTATAAAAATCGAAGTTAAGTGTAACTCTAAAATTTCACCGTATAGTTCTAGTTATACACACACCTAATTATTTACTTATATAAATCTGACATGTTAACTTACTAATACGATTATTTTAAAATAAAACGACGCTTGGATGTTCAACAACAAATAAAAGTTTAAGAAAAATAAAATTTACAGAGAATAAAAGTTAATTTTTGTCAGTTGAGATTTTATTACATAAAATTTTAAAAATAGTTGTATAATTTTCTAGTGAATACCAATATTTGGGACCTAAACATGGTTTCGATAATTAGTATAGATAGTTGATAATCCGTGCGAAACACGGGACCGAGACTAAAAATATTGAATTAATATATGTAGAGAATTATTCATAATCTGTGCGAACCGTAGGGTTTACCCAGTGCGCATCCGAAGGGTAGCGGCTGCGGGTTACCTACGATAAAAAAATTAAAAAAAATTTATGTAGTTAAAAAGAATCGAATCAGTTATGAAATTTTCCACTATAATTCTAGTTTTGCATTGTTTTACTTGATATAAAAAAATCTAACATATTAGTTTTATTTCTGTGAAACGAATTGTATCTCTATCATATGAACCAAATATATGTTCTTTAGACAATTTAATATTAATTAATATAATTTGATAATTATCTTATAATTAGCCTTTTCAATATAGTTAGTTTAATATTACTTAATTATCGACAAAAATTAATTTACAAATTAAAAGTAAAAAGATGTCATTAAACTTAATTTAATATTACTAAATATAATCTAAATACAGGCCATAAATTTTTTACTGTTAAAATATATTTTTTTTAATTTAAAGTATATGAACGTTGTGATGGACAGTAACAAATACGATCGTTAAATCAATAATTTTCAGTTTATAAGTTAATACATGTTACTAAAATCATTTTTTATTACTTAATTATTTTTAAAATAATACTACAGAAAATAAAGTTTACAAAGAATATAAGTCAATTCGTGTTAATAGTTTACTTTGTAATTAGTAGTTTTTCAAAATAAAAGTAAATATATGTTATTCTACTTAATTTAACGTAACTTATTAAATTTTTAATATAATTTATAAATAAATAAAGTTTACAGAGAATATAAGTCAATTCGTGTTAGTAGTTTGTAGTTTTTCTAAAATTAAAAATAAATATGAGTTATTTTACTTAATTTAACGTAACTTAATAAATTTTTAATATAATTTACAAATCATTTAAAAAATATTTTTATTTATAAATTAAAAAGATGAGTGGATGAACACTAACTAAAATAAAATAAAATTTACAAAGAATAGAAGTCGAGTTGTGTTAAAAACAAAGTTGATAGAGAATAGAAGTCAACTTATGTCAGGTAAGTACCAAAATTTGGCACTTTGGTACTTTGGTACTTTGGTAATTTTAGCACCAAATTATACATGGTTTCGCTTATTAATAAAGAGTATAGATACCCAGACATCTCGATACATATATACTTACGCCTTCGAGAACTCTAAATGACCTAGCTTTTTCAATTCAAAACTGATTTTTCTCTCATTTCAAACTCTTTCTCACTAATTTTTCTTACCCATTCACTATCACTCAACAACAATGGCACTCAATATTGTTATAGCTACTATCCTAGTGAAAGGAACCAATTATCTAGTTTTTACTGATGCTAACCAAGCCCTTGATAGTTTCAAGGGGTTTGTGAAATTCTTGTCTGAATCTTACATTGCAGGAGCCTTAACTGCTAACCCAATCTTGTACTTGGATGTTCTGCATGAGTTTTGGACAACAACTGTGGTGAGAACTGTTATGAATGACAACTCTTATCTTTGGTGATAACTTGCACAATTGGAGGCCAACAGATAGAGTTCAATGAACAAGATGTTAATGTAGCCTTGGGTCTTCCAACTGCAAATCTAGTGGAGATGCCAACATAAGATGAACTTGCTGAATTCATGGACTTTATTAACTATGGTGGAAGAATCAATCTGACAAGCTTGAATAGAACAAATCTAAGGAAGGAATGGTCCTTTGTATTTGATTCTATAGTTAGGGCCTTCACATGCAGGAAGACAGGGTTTGACAATATATCAAGTGTGGTGTAGAAACTGGTGTTCTCAATAGCCCATAACAGACACTTGAATTGTGGTCTATTGATCCTGGAAGAACTTGCTACCAGGATAATTATGCCCCAGTCTTCAAGAGGTAAGGAAATTTTCTTTCCTAGATTTATTATGTCTACTTTAAATCATAAAGTAACAGACATACATTTGTTGAATGGTATAGGTAGCACTAAAATAGGCAATTGTAAGCAAGTATCCAAAATAATATTTGGTTCACTTACTACAAATAACAAGGTAAATGTAAGTTTGAAAATCACTCCATTTATGATGGAGAGGTTTAAGACTTACCCTTACCCTTACCCAATGCTTGACATGAGATCAAATGTACAAGCTAGTGCAGCTATGGTCTATGAACCTGTAGAAGTTCAAATTCAGGAAAAGCAACAGGGACCTTCCCAAGCTGAAACCATTTCTTCAAACCAAGTAGCAGCTAGGAAACCAACCACTTAATCCTCTCAAAAGGGTGAAGTGAATAAAAAGAAGAGAAAGGAGATAACCCTAACTGTTATGAATGAGAGTAGTGAGGTACAAGTCCAACCCGAGTCACCCTTGGTCAGAAAAACAAAGAAGGCTAAGAAAACTGAGTTGACCACTCAAACCTCCTCTGTATCCTCCCAAAAGGATGCAGTTGTACAAATGGGGACAAAACAGATTCTATAGACATCCTCTCAACATGATGTTTTTATTGAAAAGAGCATTCTCCCCAATGCACCTTGTATAGAGTCTTCACAGCCAACACTTGAACAAATCCAAGTGTATGGTAGGAGAAATAAGGATGTCACACACAAGAGAGCACATCCCTTGAAGCTCCCTCATCAATTCAGGGGGAGCTGCCAACACTCAATCCTGAGCTTCAAAATCTTATATCTAATATTTTTTCTTCCTATACTGAAATACTTGAATCAAATTCTCAACTGTTGCCCTAATCAAGTGACTTGGTTCAAGAAACCTTGCTCACCATCCAGAAACCACAATTAGTTGGTGAGAGGCTACATGCTGGGGTAGACTTTGATAAAACCAACACAAACATGGGGGATTCATCAGTTTTTACTGAAGACCCCATGGATATCTTAAATGCACCTTCATGTGTAAATCAATCTTCACAGACTGTTAGATTTGAGGGTAGTACTCCTGAGGGGGAGCTATCTAAATCCTTTCCAATTCAATCGGAGGTTCCTGTTCCAGGAACAACTCCCCTCAAAACCCTGGCTGAAATTGCTTTGACAATTGAAGCTGGGTGTACAATTGCCAATGATCTTGTCATAGAGGAGGCAAGTATAGCACATTTAAGTGACAGTGTGGTGCAAGACACACAAGAGTTTGAGACTGGTGCACATGACAGTAACCCAGTCAAATCCCCTCTAATTCAATTTAAGGTTCCCACCATATGTGAGGAACAACAACTTGTCACAAATACAGAGAAATCTGTGATTTAACCTGTGACTTCTGTCACATATGGTTCTGATCCCTCACACCAACCATCAACCTCCCAACCTCAACAACCACACCTCCTATCAAAATGGCTGCAAACATCTGACTCTCAACCTCAATCTGTGGATGATCTCCTTATTGAGCAAATTTCTGGATTAGCAAACATCTCACAGCATCTACTTACTTCAGATATGAGCAATCAAGACTATCAAGACATTATGCTAACATACAATGAAGAAGTTGAAAAACAGAAGGAGAAAATTGTAAATGATGTAGAACAAGACGGGAATGTAGATGTATGGCTATCTAAGGATTTTGTCTTGGAGATGGATCAAGTCTTGGCTAGGTTTAGGGATGAATATGTCACTATTCTTGGAAGTAATGCCAAGGCCTTGACTCCACATGATGTTTATGATGCAGTCACTGAAGTTTACAAGGCTCAGCTCAAGGCTTTTCACCTCTTTGGTAAAGCTCTTGAAGTAAAGATGACTGGTCATGAAGAAAAGGTAAGAAAGCTGATAAATGAGAAGATGGTTGAGATTATACCTTCCCAGGTCAAGATCACCTCAAAGTTTCAATACTTTACTGACCAAATGAAAAGACTAGATTTGACCACTATGGAAAAAGATGTCAAAAATATCAGACTATCTTTCATTGCTCTTCATGAAGTGGTCCAACAACAAATCACCAATTCAAATGACACAAAGATCAAGCAGGGTCAGATTCACCAAACCATATATGAGCCTTCTGCATTGCTTATGGAGGGTATCAAACATGTTGTGGCAGACACATTTAGACCTTCTACTTCATCAAGATCTTATCAACCTGCATCTACATCTACAAATCTCCAAATTCAGGCTCTTCAAAATCAATTCTCCACTCTGCAAACCTCAAATGATAACCTCACAGCTCAAGTGCATGCTCTCACTACACTGGTGTAGAGTCAACATGCAGATATTTAAACATTGGTGGACTCCCACAAGCATCTCCAAAGGCAGAATTCTGTTGCTTTGGGGGCCATCACGGGAAAGCTAAACATTCTATTGCCTGCACTCCCTGAGTCTGTGAGGCCAGAATTGCCAACTCCCCTAATCATGCTTGTCACCAAGACTAAGGGGGAGATGGAAGCTTGGATTCAAAAATTCAAGGATGCTGGCAAGTCAAAAGAAGTGACCTCTATAACTCAGCATGGTCAAAATTCTTCAACAACTCAAATCATTCATAATGTTGGAAAAGAAAGACTCCTAAAAGCTGCAGAAGGACCTTGTCAAGATAATGAATTTAATGAACTTCTAACAGTCTTGAGGGTGTCTCTCCACAATAATGTTACATACAAGAAAACTTTGGCTATCAGCATAAACTTTGTTAGAGTGGTGCTTGTCAAAGTTGACAGCTTTCTGGAAAAGAGGATCATAACAAATGTGAATGACTGTGGTCTGGATAGATGTCTTCAGGTGTCTCTCTCCAATATTCAAAAACAGAGAGGATCTGAGATGGATGTGATGATTGAAAAAGTGCACAGAGTAATTTCAGAGGACACCCAGCTGCTAAAGGAAATAAAAAATGCTCAGATTGCTGTTTTTCTTGAAGCCTATCTCCATCCAAGCAGGGGATTGCCTACATCTGTCCACAAAACCAGAAGGTGCAGATACTTCAAAGTTCCTAAAAACTGTGGAAGGAATAACTTGAGATTGATCATAACCCTTGAAACTGATCTAAAGACCAAAATCAACAAAAAACCTGAAGATGAGGAAATGATCAGGATCTTGGGGAGATATCTGCAAAATGTTGAGACCATGTTTCCCACAACATACTACAATTTAAAGGAAGACAAGGATGATGATGAGCAGAAGCATGATGAACAAAAACCTTCTGGCTCAAATCCAAGTCAATCCTCAAGGGCAACTGACAGCAAGGATAAGAAGCAGGAAGAGAAGAAAGGAGATGAAAAGAAGAGAGAAGAAAGAAGAAGGAAGAGAAAGGAAGATGGATCACAACCACAACCACAACAAACCTTAAAAAACCAAACAAATCTAGCTCAATCTTCAAAGCCAACAAACTCAATCATCAAACCACCTCAAACCTCTACGCCTAAATTCCTATACAAACAAACTGCTAACACCTTTCTAAAAATACTAATCACCTCAAGCCAAACATTTCTCAAGAAAATCACAAACCTAAGTAAGACATTCCCTAAGGAAGACATTCATGTATAATAACAAGACTAAGTCAAATTGACAACCCTAAGTAAGTTGTATGATAATCTATGTTTGCATTATGTTTTGTAAATCTTAAGTCTGTAAAAATGTTCAAGGGCAGACTGGAGCCTATTTCTGTAAATAGTATCAAGCCTAAGAATTCTATCTGGAAGAAGATCAAGAAGATCATGCCTCAGAAGAATTGTGAAGAAGCTTGGAGTTGAATAAATCTGTTTTGGGAAAAATATTCAAGTCAAGTTCTCTACAAGTCACAAATTAAGTATTATAGAGAAGTCATTCGAGAACTCCATAATGACTTATCGAGAAGTCAGAAAAGCTACTAGAGAACTCAGAGATATCGACAAGCCAAATTAAAGACATGAAGATTGGAGATATCGATAAGGCATTTCTTCACTAGAGAACTCTGAGATATCGATAAGTCTATTTATTACTAGAGAACTCAGAGTTATCAATAAGTCAACTTGTCATTAGAGAACTCAGAGTTATCGATAAGCTAAACTGAAGACATGAAGATGTGAGATTTCGACAAGCCAAATTCTCTTATAGAGAATTTAGAGACTTCGATAAGTCAAAACAAATGTAGAGTGATTAGAGATCTCGATAAACCAATATACTTATCGAGATGTCAAGTTCTCTATATACCAAAACTGGAGATCTCGAGGTAAATTCAAAGTACAAAGTGCAGACCAGTTCAATATCCAAGATTATCAATCAACAAACAATCTAATCAGTTGGATTGACAAGTCTACAAAAGCAGCTTGAAGAGTACAAGATCAAAGGCCAAGATTAACTGGAAAAGTAAAGTCACAGGCGTGCAAGATTAGCAAAGATACACTAAGCCAGAAATAGAAAGATTTGATTATCCAAAAATAGGGTTTATTACATACTGTTGCATGCTGTGTAATAACCAGTGTTTACTGATCTATAAAGTAAACACTAGATGCTTTTTTAGCTGTAACAATTTAGATAAGGAAATCTTGTATTCTCTCAAAAGAGAAGCTAAGCTCTTTATCAACAAAGAAACCTAGAAATTTTGTAGCAAAACATTCTTAATTTTAATATAAAATTAAGTGAGTTTTGAAAGATCTGTGCCAACTGTTCTTGCTTGCTAAATTTCAGTATTCACACATTTCACTACAAGATTTAATTTACTTTGTTAACCACCTTAAACAAATTAAGAAAAGCAGAAAAACACTAAAACACATTGACCCCTCCCTCTGTGTGTGATTCATTACCTAACAGGGGGAGATAAGGAGAATGTAAAAAAAGGTATATAAAAATAGTTCTCTGGAGCTTTTGGTTGGAAAAAGAGAAAATTTTGAAGAAAAGAATACGTTGGGAACTATTTGGAAAGAGATATTTGAGGTTTCCACCTAAATAACCCATTTTTGAAAAGAAAATAATTGTTAAAATTTTTGTTCGAATTTCTTCTCTTTTTATATGAAAGATTCAGGAGCTGAATTCAGAATAAAATTATGAAAAATTCTTTTCCTTCCCCTTCTCTTCTCTCATTAACATTACTTCGGAGCAAGTATAACAATTTTTCTCGCTAATAAAATATGGTAAATAAAACGAAATTGTAATAATCAATGATTTTTTTATATTATCTCCAAAATGCTAAATCAAGAATAAGAATGAGTTAAATATCACACAGGACACTGAAGTTAAGACGATTTATGACTTCATTAATTGATCTTCACAAGGTATTGATCACTAAAATTATATAATTATCAAATTGTTCCCTCTAAAATGTAAATATGTGCCCATAAATATTATATTTTGTTAAATTCTAGACATTTTTGTTGAACACTATTATAAACAAATGAAAGTTATGAATTTATAATATTTTAGATAATATATTTAGATTTTAAAAAAAATATTGTTTATTTTTAATTTTACAATTATTTATTTGATCTAAATAAAAATATACAATAAATTATATTTTTCTTATATATTTTTCCAGCTAGGCATAATTTTAATTGAGCCGAGTTAAGCCGAATCATTTAACTAATTGAGCGACTTCTGTCCGAAGTCGACCCTCTAATTTTACGAGTCGAGTCAGATCATTTAATTTATACTTAATTGAGCCTAGATTAGATATCTACCCGAACTGGGCTTGTTTAATTACACGATCATGAATTAACTAAATGATCAGGAACTTCTGCGCGGATTAGTTAAACAAGTTCGAGTAGTTGGGAAATCTTTCTTAAAACCGACACTTACTTGCTTAGTTGGACTCTCAAACATCAAGTAGATGGTTGATTGCGTCCAAATAAATCAAGTAGGTCACTCATTGTAAATTTAACTCAAAATAATCATTAATTAACTTAATTTAATCATTTTGATAGTCAAAATTGAAATTATCCAAAATTATAGGATGGTAGAGCTCGTTTTGGGTTTCAATATGGTTCTAAAACTTTTTATTTGGCTAACAGAATCATGATGAAATCTGGCATTGATTCTCCCAACTTGTGTTATTTTCAAAATTTTGAAGATTAAAAACGAGATTTCATCATGATTTTATGAGTCAAAAACCAAGTTTTAATAACCATATTGAAACCCAGAATAACTCTTACCCTCATGTATTATATTTTTTTGATTTTGGCTAATTTCAGTTTTCGACTTTAACAAAATGATCAAATTAAATTAATTGATGATAATTTTGAGTTAAATTTACAATGAATGACCTACAAAACAGTCACCTACCTGATATTTTAACTCATTAGAAAAGGCAAGAAGATGAACAAAATGTGCTTTAGTTGGATTGGCTTGAGATCAAACATTCAACACTTACAATCTCTAAGACCTGTAGATACAGCTCCAACTTCTTCATCAGTTATATATGTTTCACGCTTTCTTCAGTCACATTCTCTTCGCAATAAAGCTAATGATCCCAAAAAACCCTTTATTCCTTCTTCATCAAACCCTAATGCTCAACTCAAACCATTACTTTATGATAAATTAAAAGTTGGTTTCGATAAGCTCGACGATGCTCTTTTCATGTACGATAAAATGCTTAACTCAAACCTCAGCTTCCTGTTATGAAATTTAATCAACTCTTAGCCGCCCTCTTTAAAATGAAAGAGCACTCTGTTGCTATTTCTTTGTATAGAGATATCCTCTCTTGGACGACTCCAATTAATGTTGTTAGCTTTAATACTGTCATCAACTGTTGCTATCACAAGAATGCACTTGATTATGCCGTTTGGCGGAATCATTAAGCGAGGTTTTGTCCCTAATGCTGTGACCTACAACACTCTCATCAAGGGCCTTCTATCTCAAGATAGGCCTGTTGAGGCTGAATATTTGTTTAAGAAGCTTATTATATTCAATGAGGTTCAACCCAATGTAGTAACCTATAACATTATCGTTGACAATCTTTGCAAAACTTCAAATACTTTCATGGCTGTTGAGTTGTTTAAAAATATGGAGAAGAAAGGTTTTATACCCAATACAGTGACTTATTACACCATTATTGATGCTTTATGCAAAGACTGACATGTTGACCATGCATTGAGTATTCTTTCTGAAATGAATCACAAACGCATTTCATCAAATATTGTAACCTATAATTCATCAATTCATGGTCTCTGCAACTTAGGTCGATGGAAAGATGCAATTCGATTGCTAGGAGAGATGAATGCTAGGAATATCCTCCCAAATGTGCGTACTTTTACTATACTGATAGATGCATGTGGTAAAGAAGGAAAGGTTAAAGATGCAGCCTCTGCGATGGAAATAATGATTCAAAAAGGCCAATATCCTAATGTAATCACATACAATTCACTGATGGATGGATATTGTTTGTATGGACAAACTGACGAAGCATTAGAGGTGCTCAAAACCATGAGGGGAAATGATATATTGCAAGATTCTCATACCTATAATATTTTAATTACTGGTTGTTGTAAAAAGATGGAACTAGTGTTGGGTTTAATCTCAAACTTTAGTGTCTAAATAAATCAACTTGTGTTTTTTATTTAGTTATGTCCGTTGTTTTCATGACCTGGCCATGCTGGTTTTATGCAGTATTTGTAGGAGTTCTGTTTTCAAGTTAGTAGTGGAGTCAGTTTAGGAGATCAGCTAGAGGTGGTCCTATTTTCTAGTTGTTCAGTTGCTTTGTACTTTCTTATTTATGTCAAGTATCAGTCAATGAATAAGATCAAGTCTTTTGACACTTACTGAGCAGTTCTACTTACCAGTTTCATATAAACAGATAATATATTTGTATGCAATACGTGGTATCAGAGCTCACAGGGTACGGGAGAAGACTCAGACATGTCTACTGTGGATTTAAACAAGGTGAAGGGAGGATCTTTCGGACTAACTTATCCGATGCTGGCCAGAGGTAATTATACAGCGTGGTCTCTTAAAATGAGGGTCTTTATGCAAGCTCAAGGAGTGTGGGGCGCTGTAGAACCAAGTGATCCAAAGAAAGCAGTTGATGAGAAGACAGATAATATTGCTTTGGCAATGGTGTATCAGGGTATCCCTGAGAATATTTTGCTGTCCATCGCTGAGAAGAAGACAGCAAAAGGGGCTTGGGAAGCTATTAAAACTCTCTGCCAGGGAGCTGAGAAGGTGAAACAAGCTAGAGTTCAGACACTGAAGGCTGAATTCGAGGCTCTGTGTATGAAAGACTCGGATCAACTTGATGATTTCTACATGAAACTCAATGGGCTCGTAACGAATATTCGAGCTCTTGGGGAGGAAATGCAGGAATCATATATTGTGAAGAAAATGTTGCGTGCTGTACCATCAAGATTCTTACAGATCACGTCAACACTGGAACAATTTGGCAACCTTGACACGATGACAGTTGAAGAAGCTGTGGGTTCGTTAAAGGCTCATGAAGAAAGAGTTAAAGGAAAGGTTGATTCAAGTGAAGGAAAATTGATGCTCACAGAAGAAGAGTGGCAAAAGAGGGAGGCTGGTGAAGGAAAGCTGCTTCTTACACGAGAGGAGTGGATGAAACGTAACGCCAAAACAAATGATGGACATACAACATTTGTAAAGGCTCGTGATAAGAGTCGAGTCCGATGTTTTAATTGCAGCTTGTACGGACATTTTGCTGCTGAGTGTCGCAAGCCAAAGAAACACAGGGAACAAAAACAAGAGTCCAATCTGGCTCAAATAGAAGATGATGAGCCGGCATTGCTGTTGGCAAAATTTGACAAACCAGAGAAGGAGTTATTGCAGTTGGAGGAAAAGGATGTAAGGCCACGATTGACAACTAACAACGAGAGCAAACAGCTAGAGTCGAATCTGTGGTATTTAGATAATGGCGCAAGCAATCATATGACTGGGCAAAAATCAAAATTCCACGTGCTTGATGAACAGATCACAGGTCGAGTAAAGTTTGGGGATGGGTCGACTGTTGAAATTAAAGGAAGAGGCTCAATTGTTATGAAATGCAAGGATGGTCAGGAACGAGTCCTTAGTGAGGTATATTTCATTCCCAATCTTAGAAGTAACATTATTAGTATTGGGCAATTGACAGAAGAAGGAAATAAGGTTGTAATTAGAGGAGAACATATGTGGGTGTTTGATAAAAATGAAAAACTCCTCATGAAAGTCAAGAGATCTCAGAATCGTTTGTATAAATTAATTATTGAAACAGAAAACTCAGAATGTTTATTGTCTAAGTTGGATCATGTGTCAAAATTATGGCATTCTCGTATGGGTCATGTGAATTACCAAGCATTGGCATTGATGTTTAAGGAGAAAATGGTGAGGGGACTGCCAAGGGTTGCACAACCGCATGAGAAGTGTACTGGATGCCTTATGGCGAAGCAAGTGAAAAGGAGTGTGCCAAGTCGTTCAAATTTCAGTGCAAAGAAGGTCCTAGAGCTTGTTCATGCAGATTTATGTGGTCCCATTACTCCGGCAACAGCATCTGGGAGAAAGTATTTCATGTTACTTGTGGATGATTATAGTCGGGTCATGTGGGTATACCTTCTTGAGAACAAGAGTGAAGCTTTAGAGGCATTTAAATGGTTTAAGGCTCTGGTTGAAGACGGGGACAAACGAAGGATTAAGGTGTTAAGGACAGATAGGGGAGGTGAATTCATGTCAAATGACTTTAAAAATTATTGTGAGGAGATGGGAATAACTCGACACTATACTACTCCGTACACACCACAACAGAACGGGGTGGTTGAGCGGAGGAACAGAACGGTGATGGAAATGGTAAGAAGTTTCTTGAAAGAAAAGGGGATGCCAGCTATGCTTTGGGGAGAGGCAGTAAGGCATGCCGTATATGTACTCAATAGACTCCCAACAAGAGCGTTAACAGGTATGACACCATACGAGGCATGGTCCGAAAGAAAACCTGATGTGTCTCATATCAGGGTGTTTGGTTGCTTAGGTCATATGAGAATTCCAAGTCCAGGGATGAAAAAACTGGATGATCGGAGTATGCCTGTGGTGAATCTAGGAAGAGAACCCGGTACTAAAGGCTACATATTATTCAGCCCGGATGAAAATAAAATTTATGTGAGCAAGGATGTGGTCTTCGAAGAAGGAAAATGTTGGTCATGGTCTAATGGAACTGAAGATATTGAAACTGAAGTAGTATTTCCTTTTGCTGCTGATTTTGATCAGGAGAGTGTTGGGATGGAAGGCAACTTGTATGAAACTAGTGTTGAGAGGCACTACTCTACAGCAACCAGTGATGAATACGATTCAAGGACGCCAATTTCGAGTAATTCTATCCCGACATCAACACTGGTCACTCCACTTTCACAGACTTCGGTAACTTCAAGACTGAATGCAGACAATTATGATGATAGCACAGAGCCCAGGAGAGTTCGCAGACTCAGTGATGTCTATAATGATACGGAAGAAGTGGTCCTAGACGAAGAGCTGTATCTAATGGGCATAGAGGAGCCTGCAAACTACAAAGAAGCCTCAAAAGATAAATGTTGGAAAAGGGCAATGGAAGCTGAAATTGAGTCGATTGAGAAAAATGGCACATGGAAGCTCACGGAGCTACCTGCAGGATAGAAAATGATTGGCTTGAAATGGATATTTAAACTGAAAAAGGATGCAGCTGGTAATATAGTGAAGCACAAGGCTCGTCTCGTAGCCAAAGGATATGCTCAGGAACACGGAGTCGATTACGAAGAGGTATTTGCTCCTGTCACTCGTCTTGAAACCGTGCGATTATTATTGGCTCTTGCAGCAAAAAATTCCTGGCAAGTCCATCATATGGATGTGAAAACGGCTTTCTTAAACGGGGAGATAGCTGAAGATGTTTTTGTCGCCCAACCGGAAGGTTTTGAAAAAAATGAGAAGGAACATTTAGTGTATAAATTGGTGAAAGCATTATATGGTCTGAGACAAGCACCGCGTGCTTGGTATGCAAAGTTGAATCACTGTCTTAAAAGCTTGGGTTTCACCCGCTGTCCCTATGAAAACGCTGTGTACACAAGGGGGAAAGAAAATAATTGTTTGATAATTGCTATCTATGTAGACGATATTTTGATTACTGGTGCAGATATGCAAAAGATCGAGGAATTCAAGCAACAAATGGGAAGGAAGTTCGAAATGATGGATCTGGGCAAGCTTAGCTACTATCTGGGAATTGAAGTAAGACAAGAAGCTGAGTATATTGAGTTGAAACAATCAGGATATGCTGAGAAACTACTTGAAAAAGCAGGGATGAATGACTGCAATCCCACTAAGTACCCGATGGATCCAAAGGAGCAAATTTCGAAAGATGAGAAGGGGCGTCCAGTCGATGCAACAGCGTATAAGAGGATGGTTGGAGGTTTACGTTATTTAGTAAACACTCGTCCAGATATAGCATTTTCTGTTGGAGTTGTGAGCCGATATATGGAACGCCCAACAATGATTCATTTAAGTGCAGTGAAGAGAATATTACGTTATGTCAAAGGAACGCTGCAATATGGTTTGATTTATGCTCAGAATAGTGGAAATAATGTAATCACGGGATTCTCTGACAGTGATTTAGGAGGAGTGATAGACGACAGGAGGAGCACCGGTGGTATGGCCTACTACTTGAACGAGAGTTTAATATCGTGGGTGTCTCAGAAACAAAGGGTTGTAGCTTTATCATCATGCGAAGCCGAACTTATGGCTGCCACAGCAGCAGCATGTCAAGGAATTTGGGTAAGAAATGTTCTGAATCAGATTACAGGTGAACGTATTGGTCCAGTAACGTTATTCATCGACAATAAGTCGACCATTGATTTAGCCAAAAATCCTGTGTTTCACGGAAGAAGTAAACATATTGACATTAGATTCCATTTTATTCGAGAATGTGTGGAACGCGGTGAGGTGGTCGTGAAGCATATTAGTAGCAGTCAGCAGCGTGCAGATGGTCTAACTAAAGCTCTGGAAACTATCAAATTTGAGAAGATGCGTAACCTGTTAGGAGTTAGAGAGCTGGTAAAATAAGTTTGAGATTAAGGGAGGCAATGTTGGGTTTAATCTCAAACTTTAGTGTCTAAATAAATCAACTTGTGTTTTTTATTTAGTTATGTCCGTTGTTTTCATGACCTGGCCATGCTGGTTTTATGCAGTATTTGTAGGAGTTCTGTTTTCAAGTTAGTAGTGGAGTCAGTTTAGGAGATCAGCTAGAGGTGGTCCTATTTTCTAGTTGTTCAGTTGCTTTGTACTTTCTTATTTATGTCAAGTATCAGTCAATGAATAAGATCAAGTCTTTTGACACTTACTGAGCAGTTCTACTTACCAGTTTCATATAAACAGATAATATATTTGTATGCAATAACTAGACAGATCAATTGATCTATTTAAGAAAATGCCCTCTGAAGGTTTGGCACCAACTATTGAAACTTTCAGTAATATTTTGCAAGGTTTTTTCATGCCGGTAGAGTTTTTGAAGCACGGAAGTTTTTCCAGGAGATGCTAACCAAAGGTCTTAAACTAAATATTGTCACATGTAGTATCGTGCTGCATGGTCTTTGCGAGAACCATCTTGTTGGTGAAGCACTCTCTATCTTTCACAAAATGGAATGCACTGGTATACTTCCAAATGTATATATATACACTATTCTGATTGACGGATTGAGCAAAGGTGGACATCTACAAAAGGCAAGAAGTCTTTTTGAAAGCCTACCTTCAAAAGGCTTATGACCCAATGTCAAAACATATACAGTCATGATCAGAGCATTTTGTCGTGAAGGGTTACTCGATGAAGCGAATGAACTATTTGCAAAAATGAAAGATAGTAATTGCTTGCCTAATGATGCTACCTACAACACACTTATCCGTGGTTGTTTTCACAACAAGGAGTACAGTGAAGCAAGTGCACCCATAGGTGAGATGCGTGCTCGCGGCTTCTCAGAGGATGCATCTACAGTGTCCTTGTTACTGGTCTTACTTGAATTAAATGATCAAGATCCTGCTCTTCTTGATTTGTGTAAGAAATACTTGACATAGTTACCTGGTATAATTCCAATCCAGGCTTTGGGAAGCTAGATAGTTGTTTTTTTTTTGTTTTGGTTCAAATCTCCAACTGATATCTCTGTTTCCTATTATGATATTCAATTGAATGTTCCTGATTTTTTTATTCAACTGCTAGCCCAGTTTCCATAAATATAACATTCTTTTGGATGCTTATTATAATAAAAAAGAAAACTAGACATAACTATTTATCTTCACGGAATAATTACAAATGTTCAGGATTTTGTGATATGGATTGTGTCAGCTGGGTAAATACATGAATCACACGTTCTTTGAATAAGATGTAAGATTAAGGCAACATACTGCATCATACACTACCCTGTTAGATTGTTTTTGGAAGAAGTAACATAGTGATAAGGCACTGTCTTTGAAGCATTCTAATGCTTAATCCTTTTTAAATTCCTTAGTTTCTAACTGTATTGCATACAATATTATTACCTGTATATGTATTCAAAAAAAGGCTTATAATGAAGCATGTGTACTTATAGACAACATTTTTTGGTTGCGGCTTCTAAGGAGATGAATTCATAAGGTCCATGTTATTACACATTTCGATAAGTGCACATACTATTATACCTCTTAACTTGAATTCATATAACAAATGTGATTATTAGATGTTCCTAAACCCTTCAACAGATATCCTTGCATTCAAGAGGTAGCTGTAGAGTGCAGATTCTGCCCCCCATTTGAAAATAACAGGATATGACAATGGCCTTCCTTTGTCAAGTACGAATCACTTGGTTCACTATTTGAGTCGGTTCCAGATTATTTTATCATTTCTATTTATTCTTCTATATAATTTTCTTCTACTAAATTCCTTGTAATCTGGCGGACTGGTGTGTATTATGATCTCTGCTAGTGGCAACTAAAATCCGAGTTTTTTTTTTGATATTATGGTAGTTCTCATAATCTTTATCATGACATCCCCAATATCTAATAGAAATGCTTCAGAAGAAGAGAGATATGAGGATGTGGAATTCAGTTGCAGAAAAATCTTAGGTAGATTCTTACTGCATAATAATCTTGGATGGTTGCAGGTTAGATAATGACCAATATAATACTACCTCCATCCCATTGAATTGTTAATATTTTTCAAGATCTCCCTCACGTAATTTGAAAAATTTACCAATCCAATGGGACGGAGGGAGTACTTGTTAGCTAATTGATTTAGAAAATAAATATAATTAAGTCCTTCCAAATACTGATCGGCGAGGAAGGCCACATATAGAATGAAAAATTAGAGATAGGGAGAGAGTAGCGCTGTTCCATTTAAACAGCTACGGAATTTGACTTTCCTCACCTAACTGTATGTTTGTTAACCTTGACAATGGGTCTTTCACTCCCAGTTTACTAGACAGATATTAACCATTTAAGCTATAGTGCAGCTACACACTTGCACATACGTCTGGAACAATCGACATGACAATGTAGAATTGTTTACCAGTTGACATCTCTTCACTATTAATGATTGTAAAATTTCTCCTATATATATTGCAAGGATTTGCGCCAAAATTACTTGACAGACCCTTATCCGCTTCAATTGGAAAATCAAGGAGCATGCAGTACTTGTGAGCAAATTTCTTATTAATTAATATTTCTATATTTAGTTATAATTCCTTAAAACTTTGATCCTTGAATGATGTTTATAGGACTCTGGGTGTTAATTCACTATTAGGGGAACTTCCAAAGGAACTTGGAATCTTATAAATTTGGTATCTGTTATACCCAAAATTTGACATTGGGTCATGTGGGTTAGGAACGGGTTAATTGAAATCGAATTAGGGAAAAACGAGAGGAATAAATTGGTTTTAGGCTGCAAAGAACGAGGAGAGGACGTGCCCTCTACACGTAGGATGCGTCTATGATTAAGTAGACCGTGATTTGGGTTATTTTGGGATCAAGGATTGCCATGTTGAGAGATAAGGAAGAAATCTCAAAGGGTGGAAGACGCGCCCTATACGGTGGACGCGTTATGATACGACATGTAGTGGGTTGTGTGAGTTGGATTGTTTGAGGTTGAGGTTGTCATGCCAAGGAAACCAGGACGCATCCAGGACTTAGGGCGCATTGTATGGGTAGAATTGACAAGATGGATTGATTTCATGTTAAGTTTGCAGTGCAAGGGAAATGTGTGCATTCCATGGGAAGATGACGCGTCTTGTCCTTGGGAGATGCATATTTTTGGGTAGTTGGGCCTGTCCTCACCTAGACAAGGCAAACAAGGATACCTTGGGGACAAGGCAAGCATGGAAAGAGGAATGGAGATTATTTTTTTACTAACGTATTTGTCGCAGGTATTCTTTGGAGAATTCCCTTCTTGAGACGGTCAAGGAGGGGGATGTCCGTGAAAAGCTTGAAGGCCTCCAGGGGTATGCCTGATGACGGAAGGCCTCCTCCTGTATTCAACAAGTGTTCTCGTTGGGGATGCGGGGTTGATATCAGTGTGTGCTTTGGGAGCTCTGTTCTTGTATTCAATGGGTGTCCTCTTTAGAGAACTTTGGAGTCATCCTGCACTTTGCACCCAAGAGCTTGGGATCACCTGTCCTGCTATCTGGTGGTTTTCCGTATTCGGGGGACAGGGACACGTCCGACATTTGGGGTGAACCGTGGCTATACCTGCATCTGTAAATCAAGGGAGATTACTGTAGCGGAGTGTTATCCTTGCGCAGGGAGATGCATTATCTGTGAAGTCATACGACGGACGAGCCTTGGGCCTTCGCGGTTGGGCCTCGTAGTTGGACATTCCTAAAGCAAGCGGAAGATGGATTCTGGAAGGACTTCTACCGGGCCTAGGAATGAGAAGTCTCAGCCCATTAGATATCTTGTTCCCCAAGAACTAAGTCAGGCTTGATCCCTATATAAAGGGTACGTAGGCATATCGAGAGGGGTAAGAAGTTGAGAGCTGAAAAGGAGCCACCACTTGCCCTGATCAATCTCAGCCACCTATTAACACACAACCACCACACACCACTTGATTTTACGGCGAAGAACCACCATCATAGATCTGAATTCCAGTGAGAAACCTCAAACTTTGTTGTTACCAGATTCCTCCGTCAACAAATTGGCGCTAGAAGGAGGGCTGCTGATTAAGATTATAGTCTTGGGAGGAAAAGATGTCTTATAATCATGATGGAAGTTCTTACGATGAAAGTAATATCAGGTCTGAAGGAGAGGGAGAGGAAGGCTACACTCGCCATGAACCCTACGTGCCCAAAAATATAGTGGATCCTCCGTGAGCTTCAGATGTAGGAGGAACACCACCAGTTCTCATCAGCAACGCTGATATCTTGGAGCAGCTGTATCGCATGAGGGACACTCTGAACAACTTCAAGTCAAGGCTGAGCACGGTGGAGCGTTGTAAAATAAGGAGGGGTCATCGTTTTCCCCGCCATGACCACGCCATGGGGAAATCGCCCGTGGTCGAGAGAGATAGCCAAGATGTTCGCGGCCAAGCCGATGGAGGAAATATTTGAATCACTCTGCGGAACTTGGAATACTCCGATGATGTCGAGCCTATTGTGGAGCTTATCGATGAGGATACTGATGGAAGAGAGAGGCCTCGTATCGACAATCAGGTTGTTCCGCACCCGCATAGATCTGGGTGTACGATAGAGGAGCGTTGTCATGCGGAGAATGTCCAGAATCAAGATGAGGAAATAAGAGATTTGTTGACTCTGAAAAGGAGACTTGGCATAAGGTTGGAAGATGACGATTTGAGGATATTGCTGCCAGAATGGCAAAATGAAGGAAATGGTGGAGAAGCGAGGCCCCGTGATACAACGCGTGTGCCCCCTACATATCTACGGGATGATAGAGTGCAGCACCGCGAACACGAGCGTGCCCCTCCACGAGGAAGGTTTGGAAACTGCGGCCGCGGCTATTCGAGGAAAGGACGGGGAAGGACGGGATACGAGCATGGAAGGGCGCCATATAATGGGAGACGAGAGGGCGCACCCTCAACTAAAGAATCCCCTGTCATTGTTCCCGTGGCATCTCACTGTGCTACAGGCAATGGATCCAGGACGCATCCTCATGACCGGGACGACGCCCGAACTCAAAAAAGGTTGCAAAACAATAATGAGGTACGGAGATACGTCCAGGAGGAACCTTGCGCACAGGAGAATATTCAAAATCAAGATTGCAATATGCCACAGCCGCAGCCTCAGGGCGAGGGGCGACGAGATCCACCGGTACACCCGGGGGGTAACCAAGGGGAACAACAACAAGTTGTGGAGTAACCTCAACCACTTAATATTCAAACCATCCCCAGAATAGAAACATTTAATGTAAATGATCTTAAAAGGTTGCTCAACCATCTTGAAGGAGGTATGTATACAGCAACTACGCAAGCCCCATTCCCTTTCTCTACTGTTGTAAGGGAAACGCAACTACCTGTTGGATATAGGAACACGACCAATGACTTGCGCTTTCATGGAAACTCCGACCCCGTGGAATTATTGGGATGCTTCAATATTGAGATGGACATATATCAGGTACCTGACTTAGCACAGTGCCATCTTTTAGAGGCTACTTTTAGAGAAGGTGCTCAACAGTGGTTCCAAAAACTTGGCCAGGGGATTATCACATCACGGGAACAAATGAAAACCCTATTTTTTACTCAATTCCAAGATGTTGTGAAGTATATGCCGCCTGTTACCACACTGGCCAATGTGAAACAGAAGGAAGAAGAAAGCTTGACCTCATATTTCAAAATTTTCAATGCAGAGTCTACTTTGGTGAGGGGCGCAACTGACGAAATACTGAAAATACTTCTTATAGCTGGTCTGTGCATGGGAACAAAATTCTGGAAACATATGCAAGGAAAAGACCCTGTGTCGCTAGCTGACGTACTTGCGCAGGCTGAGTCCTTTAAAGCAATTGAGCAATCACTTGCTGAGACAAAGAAGAATGATAATGCTAATAACTCAAAGGGGCAAACTAGGAGGAGAGATAGGTCTACAAGTCCAGAGTATCGGCGAAATGCTCGGAGTCCTAATAGGGTGAATGCCGTGAATATACGGAGAGAGTGGAGTCCACCGTCGAACTATGAACAGAGGGTGAGCAATTGCACCCCCTAGCAACATCCATTGATCACAACTTTGAAGTAAACAAGGACAGATGAATCTTAAAAAAACCAGATCGCCTGACCTTGTGGTAGAGTAGAGACAAGAAAAAATATTGCGAGTACCATGAGTCCACTGGTCACGATACCCACGAATGTCATCATTTAAAAGATGATATTGAAGAATTGATCAAGGATGGATATCTGGGAGAGTGGATTGATAAGGTAAAATGACGCAGAGAAGATGGCAACAAGGGGAAAGATGAAAAGCATCCCCTACAGGCAGAGGTTGATGGGAAGCCAGCGGAGGTTAAGTTCCAAAGAGCTGGGAGTATTAGGGAAATTTTTGGAGGACATCCATTTGTTGGTGATAGTAATCGGGCGTTGGATAAAAATGCAAGAGAGGCACGATACCTACCACTCGCCAACATTCATAGCTTGGAGGATTAGCCTCCGAAAATATTCAAAAGTGAATCTGATGATATTACGTTCAGGGAAAGAGAGTCAAGATGGGTACATCATCCTCATAACGACGCGTTAGTAATAACTATGCTCATTGGGATGATGAACGTGCATTGGGTCTTCTTGGATAACGGAAGCTCTGCGAACATCTTATACTACAACACATACAAGAAATTGGGTTTCCCAGATAGTGACATGAATTATGAAGATGCACATGTCTATAGCTTTACTGGAGAAGCAGTAAGAGTTATGGGTTCGATTAGACTTTCTGTCACACTTGGGGAATGAGCTCTATCTGTTACTCAAATGATAGACTTCAAAGTGCTGGATCAAGAGTCCGTGCATAATGTGCTGGTGGGCAGACCTTGGTTGCGGGCATTCAGAGTGATAACCTCGATACATCACTTGATGATAAAGTTTCTAACGCCTAACAAAGTGGGCAGTCTGAGGGGGTCGCAATACGAATCACGTGACTGCTATCATAAGGCTATAAAGGAATTTTGCAAGAGAAGGTATGAAGGAAAGGGTCTTCCCGTTGAAGACGCGACGGGCATTCAGGTGAAACCAAATGAAGAGGTTTACGCACATTATTTTGTGGAGGATCCACAAGAAGAAAAAACTAATATAACCAATACTCCTGCTTAGATATTGGGGAATGTTTCAAGGATTTACAGTATGGAGGAAATCATGTTGAACCATGAGGGGGATGTTTTGCAGGAGGAAATTAATGGAGAAAAATTGGAAGGAAGAAGTGAGATTTTACAAATCCTGGAAAGTAACCCCAAGGTAGATGCTCCTCAAAGACAGGACATGCCCTTGGAGAGTGAAAGTGAACGTGAGGTTGATGCCCCTCAAAAGAAGGACGCGCCCTCCATGTTTGCAAAGAATAATGTTCCTCTAACTGATGACGCGTCCTCCATACCTGCAATGCATGAAACTATGCCTTGCCCTGAGGTGGATGCCCCAAGCTGTAAGGACGCGCTCTCGAGTGCAAGAATGGAAGTGGAAGACCCCCGAGACTTTGATTTCCATCTGGTCCTAGGATCCCTATGCCTACTGAAAAACGGGGCCACCCGAGGACACAATATCTATTCCAATCGATAAAGATGACCCAAGAAAGATTTTGAATGTAGGATCTCAGTTAAGTTATGGGATGAGAGAAAGGCTCACCCGTTTTTTGATTAAAAATCTCGACGTCTTTGCATGGAGTCATTCAGACATAGTTGGGATCGACTCGGGAATAATGTGTCATCGATTGAACATCATCCCTAACTACACGGGTGTATGACAAAAGCATCACCCGATGAGCGGAGAAAGAATGATAGCATTAAAGGAGGAGGTAGATCGACTGTTAGAGGTTGGGTTAATCAAGGAATCTTTCTACCCCGATTGGCTCGCAAATCTGGTGCTGGTGAAAAAACTAAATGGGAAGTGGAGAATATATGTAGATTTCGCAGATCTTAATAAATCCTGCCCGAAGGATAGTTTTTCACTCCCACGAATTGATCAGTTGATCGACACGACGGTAGGGCATGCCTTGTTAAGCTTCATGGATGCATACTCCGATTACAATCAAATTCCAATGTACGACCCCGATCAGAAACATACATCCTTCATCACCGATAGAGGATTATATTGTTATATAGGAATGTCATTTGGATTGATCAACGCAGGGGCGACTTACCAACGGTTGGTAAACATGATGTTCAAAAATCAGATTGGAAAGACCATGGAGGTCTATGTAGATGACATTTTGGTTAAATCTAAAGAGGTGGATGATCATATCAAGCACCTGATGGAAATGTTTAACATTCTAAGGAGGTTTTGCATGAAGTTGAACCCGCAGAAGTACATTTCGGTGTTGAGTCAGGCAAGTTTCTTGGGTTCATTGTCAATCATAGGGGAATTGAAGCTAACCCTGCGAAGATCAAGGCACTGCTAGACATGAAGTCTCCCACGAGTGTAAAGCAGGTGCAAAGTTTAACCGGAAGAATCATTGCGTTAAATCGATTTGACTCTAAATCATTCGACAGATGTAAGGAATTCTTTAAGGAGATTAAGGTGGCAGGGAAAGATTTTGTGTGGGTATTAGAATGCGAGGAAGCTTTCAGGAGGATCAAACAGCAGCTAGGGAATCCTCCCATATTGTCAAAACCATTGGATGGAGAGTCTTTAATCTTATACCTTGCAGTTTCAGAATATTCCATCAGTGCAGTATTGGTGAGAGAAGAGGATGCGCAGCAGTCTCCAGTGTATTATGTAAGTTAGCGGCTGCATGATGCATAGACTCTCTATACCAGCATGGAAAAGTTGGTTTATGCCTTAATTCTCGCATCAAGGAAGCTGCGCCCATATTTCCAAGCGCATAGAATTCAACTTCGTACATCATATCCTCTGTGACAAGTCCTTTACAAACCAGAATCGTCGGGAAGGATGTTGAAATGGGCTGTGGAGTTGGGACAGTTTGACTTGGAATACATGCCTCGCACAGCGATCAAAGGGCAAGCCCTAGCTGATTTCTTACTAGAATTGGATTCTGAAATTGAGGATAAGGCTTTGATGGTATTGCATCCGTCTCATCCTGAAGAAATTTTGGAAGAGTTCCCACATCCATGGTGGATTTTGCATGTGGATGGAGCAGTTAACAATGGGGGAGCAGACACGGGCATATTGCTTATATCTCCGGAAGGTCATCATCTTATGAGTGCAATTCACTTTAAATTCTATACTATGAATAATGATACGGAATATGAGGCACTTATTAATGGCCTAAAGATTGCTTTGGAAATGGGAGTGCATAATCTAATTGTAAAGAGTGATTCAGAATTGGTAGTGAACCAGGTGAATGGGGGGTTTCAAGCTCGAGGACCGTGAACAGAATTGTATTTGAAGTGCATGCAGCGCCTGATTGGAAGGTTCAAGGAGGTTATACTGGAATGTGTACCGCGGGAAAAGAACAGCAATGCGGATGCTCTGGAAAAAATAGGGTCTCAGCAAGAAGCCGTGTTGTTGGGATCTATACCCTTAGAAATCCAGGAGATTCCTAGCATCTCGGAAGTAGAGGTGATGCAAGTAGATGAGGCTCCCAAAGAAACATGGATGACGCCTATTCTTGCCTATATTTACAAGGGAACACTCCCTGAGGATAAGTTTAAAGCTCGACGACTCCACTACCAGGATGCAAGGTATGTGGTGTATGATGAAGTTTTATATAAGAGAGGCTTCAATCATCGCTGCTCAGATGTGTAGATAATGAAAAGGGAAATTACATCTTGAGGGAAGTTCATGAAGGAATTTGTGGTAATCACTTAGGGGGTAACTCGTTGGCGATGAAGGTTCTACGCCAAGGCTATTACTGGCCCACGATGAAGGAGGATGCTACAAACTTTGTTAGAGCGTACGATCGCTGCCAACAAGGGAGAATTCTCCCTTAACTGAGACCTATCACCTTGAAGATTTAGAGGGGAAGTTAGTTCCGCGAGCATGGAATGTGGAGCATCTCCGAAAGTATTATCAGTAAGGTGCAGCTTTGGCCCCTTACATATTATGTTTTACATCTTTTGATACAAGTAGGGCTGTGCCCAGATCATAGACTAGAAGCAATGAAATTCCTTCTAGCCTAGGGGGGTAGTGCATGTACTATCCACCTTAGAACTAGTTGAATGATTGTATTTTTGAATAAAATTCCCCATAGAGCATAGTAGCCATGGGACCAGTGTACTTTTGACACTGGAGCGCATTATTAATAAAGACTTTGAAATTTTATTTTCAAAATAAGTTGTCAATTGTTGTTAATTTTATTGCAGAATAAAGTAAATGATGCGTCCTAATGCAAAGACGTGTCCTGGAAACAAGGATATATAATGCTTTACATGAAAAGCACGAGGACACACCCACATGGTCCTCACGATGTTTTTTGTTACTCTTGAATTAAATTGGTAAGGTGGATTGACCTTCACAATATGAAGGGGATAAATAGACAAATGACTTATACATGAGAAAAACCAAGGAATACTTATATGCATTGGTAACAAAGACGCGTCCTGATAGTGGAATTATGTAATAACTTACATAAAAAGTAGGACACGCCCTCATATCCTTTATGATGTTGATAGTAGTTTGTCATTTTGGGATTAAATTAATAAGGTAGATGCCTCCATCTAGGACGCACCCTTAAAGTGTAATCCTTAGTTTACAATGTTAAGGAGATAGCAGTAATGTGACTTGTGTAGGGGAAGTTAAGGGAACCTCAGATGCAAGTAACATGAGGACGCGTCTTGGGATAAGAACGCGCCCATTATATAACTTATCAAATGAAATTATAAAAATGAGATAACTGGTAAAGCAAAAATATGCATAAAAATAATTCAAGGTATAAAAACCTTGGACAAGTGATAGCAAATAACATTCAGAAATAACAAGTCATAGGTTTACAAACTGCAAGACTTAAAGGGACCCGAACCCTTAAATTTTCTAAGAAGCTTCATTAATAAACTAAGACACGTCCTAAGCAGGAGGCGCGTCCTGCTGTTTGTCTTGATCTTTTGGAGGAGAAGGTGGAGGTTGAACTTGGGGTGGAGAAGGCACAGGAGACGCGTCATCCTTTTCTAAGCCTAGGATGATTATTTTGCTCTTAATGGAATCTGCAGCTCTGACCTTGAAATTGTTCACCCATTTTTGGGTATCTTCGTCAAATTGGAAAAGGTGTATTCTGGGTCATTTGCTATGAACCCAGAACACCATTCCTCAAAGCCAGCTGCAAACCCATTCTGGTGCACCGGATTCTTCTCCTCCTTCCAACCATGAACCCTGTCATCATTAAAAAGGTCCAAATCCAGCTGCATTTTAGAGTTTGCAGCAACCACTTCATCAACAGCCTTCTCCATGGCAGTAATATGACCATTAAGGCGTGCCTTCTCCAATTGCAACTCAAGAATCTCTGCATCCTTTGACTGGGTAAGGAGGTTAATTTTCTTCTCCAAAGCTTTGATTTTATCCTCAGTGTTGCTTTTGAAAGTGTCAGTGGAAGCAAGACGCGCCCTCAGTCTGGTGGCCATGTTAGCATTCTTCCTCGCGTGCAAGTGGAGTTCAGCTGTAGCCCTGACTATGGCTTGCTCAGTCTGCTCCTCGGTCCTGAAGGTCCAACCCCTTACCTCCTTTTCGGAAAAAGTTCCAGAAGAGAATGCGCCCAGATATCTGAAGACGAATGATTGATTATCCGGGATAGTCTTCTAGCGTTTAGGGGGCACGTCCTCCCTGTCCGAAATGTTCACCACAGTTGTATCAATGATTTTTGGTGAAGGAGAGGGGGCCATATTGGCTGGAGGATCTTTAGCTTTGGGATTAGTTTTTGCAGCAGCAAGCTTGCTCCTCCCAGTCTTCAGCCTTCTAGAGGCACCAATAGCGAATTCCTTAGGAAGAGAAGTCATATCTATGGGATAACATGGTAAACATTAGCCCTGGACGCGCCCACACAAGAGGACGCGCCCTGTATATGATAAAAGTTATAGTAATATGGAAAATGACAAGTGAGCATGTTACGACTGTGACAAAAATTTAAATATTGGACGCGTCCTGGGTACATCGACGCGTCCTATGTGAATTATGGAAACTTGTATGCTTATGGGACAGAATAAGGACCACAAGTACATGACAAATTCTATTTTTACAAGAAAAGCATGGTTAGCAAGTTTATGGCAATTAATAGCATTATGAAATTTTTCAGAAAATGGAACAGCCTTATATAAACATCAAGATTACATACATAATCAGAAGACGCGTCCTAAAGATATGACGCGTCAAAAGTAAACGAATGGGCATTGAAAACATATATATATATAAGACTAGGATTAAAACTATGCATGTAAAGATACATGTGTGACGTGTCCTGAATCGATGACGCGTCCTATTTTACCCAGTTTTAAGTCCACTTGTCTACTAATGTCAAGTTGGACCAGTTCTGTGGCGTTGAGCCCTCTAGCTTTTTCAGAGGCAGTGAAAACGGGCTTTCCATTGTAAAAATCACGGTATTTATAAATGGAACCAACCCTTGCAGACAGAGCTCCAACTCTTTCAAGGTTGGCTTTTGTGATCATCTCTTTGAGGTTGAAATGCTTCTCGGCATATCTCAACACTTTCTCTGCTCTCTTTTTTCTCTTTCCAGTTAATTCTTTTTGAGTCCTTTTGTTTAAAGGGAAACGAGGATATCAGAATCAGGAAAAAAAGGAAGGAAATTAAGAAAAAAGACGCGTCCTAAAAAGAGGACGCGATCTAAAAAGAGGACGCGCCCTGCCAGTATTACTTACTTGGCTCCAAGTTGAAACACACACGGGCCCTCTTCACATCATAAGCATAGAAGAAAGGTTCTTTCTAGTCTCGCTCGTGGTTGATTTTGCCTTCATTGAAACCTTAATTATTCAACCATTTGTTGACAACAAAAAAGTGGTAGCCTGTAATGGATTTTCTATGCTGAAAAAATAACTAAAATCCTTCATGGAGGGTGTGCCCAACCCCAAGTCGTGGTACATAATATATAAGGCCCATGCTAACTTGTATGAGTTTGGGGACAGTTGGACCGGAGCAACGTCAAACCATTTTAGGATTTTATTGATGTACTGGTGCAAGGGCGCGCCCACATCCAAAGAAATGAGTTTTGGAGTAAGAATCATCCTAGGGATCCTCAGATTCTCCATGTTGAAAATATGGGGCCTCATCTTTCGAAGAGGACACGTCTAGATGCCCTCCATATCGTAATATTTCATGGTCCATCTGATCTCCAAGTCTGTTGATGTAGATTTCATGGCAACACAAGCTAGCTTATTCTCTTTCTTTCTCTAGACATTCTTCTCTGCCTTAGAGAGATCCTCGAGCTCCTTTCAGTCAAAATCGAGCTCTACATAACTTGGCTCCCAATGCTCAAGTGGAGAGATAAATTGTTAAGGAGAAATAGGTAATTTTTCAGGCTCATGAGCTCTGTTCTCAAACTTACTCTCACAGTGAGGAGAGGGCCCATCCTGAGCAGGAGACGCGTTTTGAGCAGGCGGGGATGCGTCCTCATCAGAAATGATTCTATGTTGAGATTTACTAGAAGAGGGAATGATCTCATCATCAGTCAAATCTTGAATTGCTGAGATACTTGCAGTTTGGGAAGTTCTCTTACATTTCAGTTTCTTCTTGCTAATCCTTGTACTTAAAGGAATGTTATCCAAAGATTCTGAACTCGAATTTGACATGATTGAAGTTTTTTATTTGAGAGCTTCAAAAGCACGAGCTTCTGCTTCAAGAAAGGAATCTTTCCTATTATACTCAGGAAGTTCAGGATCGAAAGTAATGGGGGTGGAGAATCAATCCCAAGGCGTGTATTGAAAGTCTTAAATGGATGAATTGGAGAGGATGAAGATGCGTCCTCCAGCTGAAACAAGAAGGAAAAATATTTTTAGGACATGTCCATGGTTTAAAGAAGAAAGATATGAGATGAGAAGTATAAGAAAAACAGACATAAATAAGGTATGAGAGCGAGAAAGTAAAAATCCCTTGCTTGAAAACGCGTCCTAATCGTCTAACGTAGATGACGCATCCTAGACTGAGGACGAGTCCATGGTATTTTCATTGCAACAAAATAACCATTATTTATAGAGATATACAATAAGCAAGTGCGAGGACGCGTCCTGGGGATTATATGCGTCAAGGTTGCTAGTTCCAGTGGAATACCAATCGATTACGGGTGATTTGGGAAAAAATCTATGTAACCCTAGAAACATGTAATTTAATATCAAAGAAGCAAATATAGCATATTTACAGATATATACACGTATACATACAATTGATAAAGAAGAACAGTTGAAGAACATGAGAGTAAAAATGAAGAATGCTGACAGTCTTTTACTTATTATGATCGATTTACTTGATGAAATGGAAAAATGAAAGAAGATTCATGCACCTTGGAATTTGGGGGTTTGATCGACTGTAAAAACTCAGAGAATGGCCGGTTGAATCGCCAGATTTTTGAACTTGAAACTCCTGCTTGAACGGCGGCGATGGTGGTTGTTGAGAGAGAGTAAAATGATGATGTGGGTCTTATTTTGGGGTATCTATAGAGGAGTGGTTATGGTGACATGTGTAACAGCTATAACGCAACGGCTATGGAGCGTTTTGATGGCGATCGATTAGAGGAAAGACGCGTCCGGGGTTTGTAAGCCAAATTTCAGTGATATTTCTAAGGATAAAAATTCCAACTTTGTTTTCAACTGCGTATGGAATTTGGGGTGTAGTTTTTATACCCAAAATTTAGCATTGGGTCATGTCGAGTCATGAACGGGTTAATTGGTATCGAATTCGGCAAAAAATAGAGGAAGAAATTAGTTTTAGGCTGCAAAGAACGAGGAGAGGACACGCCCTCTACACGTAAGACGCGTCTATGATTAAATCTGCTAACTCATAGTTTTTGTTCCTAGCCATTATTGCTTCCAGGGAAAAGACCTATAGTCACATAAACGAAAGAAGTAGACCGTGATTTGGGTTATTTTGGGATCAAAGATTGTCATGTTGAGAGATAAGGAAGAAATCTCAAAGGGTGGAGGATGTACCCTATACGGTGGATGCGTTATGATACGACATGTAGTGGGTTTTGAGAGTTGGATTGTTTGAGGCCGAGGTTGTCATGCCAAGAAGACCAGGACACGTCCAGGACTTAGGGCGCAATGTATGAGTAGAATTGAAAAGATGTATTGATTGCATGTTAAGTTTGTAGTGCAAGGGAAATGTGTGCATTCCATGGGAAGAGGACGCATCCTGTCCTTGGGAGATGCATATTTCTGGGTAGTCGGGCGTGTCCTCACCTAGTATAAGGCAAACAAGGATATCTTGGGGACAGGGCAAACATGGAAAGAGGAATAAAGATTGTTTTTTACTAAAGTATTTGTCACAGGTACTCTTTGAAGAATTCCCTTCTTGAGATGGTCAAGGAGGGGGATGTCCGAGAAAAGTTTGAAGGCCTCCAGGGGTATGCCTGATGACTGAAGGACTCCTCCTGTATTCAACGAGTGTCCTCATTTGGGATGCAGGGTTGATATCGGTGTGTGCTTTGGGAGCTCTATTCTTGTATTCAACGGGTGTCCTTGGTGGAGAACTTTGGAGTCATCCTGCACTTCGCACCCAAGAGCTTGGGATCACCTGTCCAGCTATCAGGTGGGTTATACTCATTCGGAGGACAGGGACGCGTCCGGCATTTGGGGTGAACTGTGGCTATACCCGCGTCCGTAAATCAAGGGAGATAGGTGTAGCAGAGTGTTATCCTTGTACAGGGAGATGCATTATCCGTGAAGTCCTACGATTACGGACGAGCCTTGGGCCTTCGTGATTGGGCCTCATAGTTGGACATTCCTAAAGCTAGCGGAAGATGGATTCTGGAAGGACTTCTACCGGGCCTAGGAATGAGAAGTCTAAGCCCATTAGGTTTCTTGTTCCCCAAGAACTACGTCAGGCTTGATCCCTATATAAATGGTACATAGGCACATTGAGAGGGGTAAGAAGTTGAGAGCTGAAATGGAGCCACCACTTGCCCTGATCAATCTCAACCACCTATTAACACACAACCACCGCACACCGCTTGATTTTCCGGTGAAAAACCACCGTCATAGATCTTAATTCCGACGAGAAACCTCAAACTTTGTTGTTACCAGATTCCTCCGTCAATAGTATCGTTGTTGGTTTTATTCCATTTTCACAATGAATAAAAATCAAATATTTGTTGATCAATTTAGTATCAATAACGAAAAGAAAAGGAAAAAAAGATAAATAAAAAGGAGAAAGGGTAGAAAGAGTTTTGTTCTGTCTGACATATTTTACAAGAGTGATGTCATCTCAGCAAAAAGAGTAACAAGTCACTGATTCGGTGATTTCTGTACATGATGAAAGGGCAAACATAGAATTAGAAATGTTAAGAAATGTAATGTTATTGAATTAAAAATGGTTTTTGTAGCGATTCTGATGATATAATAAATAGCTGAGGTGAAGGAATCTTTGTAATAATGGGTGTACTGCATGATTTTTAAGTGTATTTGGACTTGAATGCTGTTTTGATATCGCTGTCAAAATGTGACTTTTAGGCTCTTTTAGGTTAGTTATTACATATTTCTAGATATATAAATTAAAGAGTTTTAGTTTATGAGTAAGCAAATTTCTATATGTTCATTCAGGTTATTTTGCTAGCTTTTGTGGCGGTTAATTAAAGTCTCAATTAAGCATATTTGGTGCATCTGTTCCTGGGGATTCATTATCCTTACAGTTAAGAGATACATAAGAATCGTAAACTACTATTCACCATTACAAGTGTCTGTTGTTAATGCTATTTATTTTCCCCCTCTAATTGTTACAGAAAATCTCGTTCTCAGAGTATCCAACCAATCCAAGCTACGACCACTGCCACCTACCATTCAGCGTAAGAAAAACAATATGACACCTAAGCACCTAAGCTACTGCCTCCGCCATAATCGTTCTGCCCATGCACAGGGAAAGCCCCCATGCCTCAGGGAGATGCATTGGCCGATCGCGGTCAAACTGAAGACGGGCGTATACCAATAACCCCGCGATATCTGAACTATTCCAACAATTTCACCCCGATCATTGAACTTGTGGACGAAGATGCTGATGGTCGAGAGGTACCGCATGCAAATAACTGGGTAATCACCCATACACACCGTTCCGGGCGTAGTCTTGAGAAACTTCGACAAGCGTAGTCTTTAAAACAACGAGGCTTCGCCGCTTTGAAGGATCTCCTGGGGATCCTCTTGGGTGACGATGATCTAAGGATGTTACTGTAGGAATGGCAGAGAGAGGCCGATCGCGGAGACGTGACACCCCATGGTACAATGTGTGTGCCCCTAAATTCTCATGAGAATCAGGAGTGACACCGCGATCATGAGAGAGCTCCTCCTCGCAGATCGATGGACCGGTGTGGTCGAGGATATGGAAGTGATCGCTGGAGAAAATCCCAATGGAGGGGAAGAGTCGGAGGCTGAGGTAAATACTTAGACGGATACCACTGCAATAACTATCGTGGCTACCGGGATACCCACATGTATAATCTAGGAGAAAGAGATAATTATGCTGAGCATAATGGTCATAGGGATGTGATAAACTATGATCGCGAGACGCCTCAGGGCTGTGGCCGAGGTCAAGGAGAAAATATGGAAGGAAATCAAGGACGAAACCGAGAAGTGATAGTGATACCCGAGGATGCCCAAAATGCCAACCAACAACAGGCTCCTCCAGGTGGAGATCAGGTAGTAGTACCTCCGCCCCAAGGTCCACAACCTCACATGCAGACTATCCCAGGCGTAAGAACTTTTAATGTAGATGATCTGAAAAGGCTGCTCAATCACTTGGAAGGAAGAGTAACGACCACGACCAAAATTCCTTCTCCATTCTCTACGACAGCAGTAAGAGAGGCCCAGTTGCCGGCCGGGTATCTTAACACTACTAGCGATCTCCGTTTCCATGGAAGTTCAGATCCTGTAGAATTCTTGGGCCGATTCAATATAGAGATGAAAGTGTATCAAGTTCCAGACTAATTAAACTTTGAATTCTAATTATTTAATTCTTAATAAGAATGGTGACGGTTGCGGAAACCGGATAAAGTCGGGAGCCGACTATTGGCGGAAACTTTCAGGGAGAGCGCTCAACAAAGGTTTCAAAAGCTCAGGCCGGGGGTGATCACTTCTTAGGACCAAATGAAGACTTTGTTCCTGACCAAGTTCCAAGCAGCTGTGAGATATTCCCCATCTGTTACTACTCTTGCCAATGTCAAATAAAGGGAGAATGAAAGCTTAACGTCATATTTTAAGAGGTTCAACACTGAGTCCACCAACGTAAGAGGTGCTTCGGATGAAGCTTTGAATTTTTTTTGATAGTAGGGCTAAGGGTTGGCTCAGATTCTTGGAAACATTTACAGGGAAAAGACCCGGCTACTCTGGTAGATGTCTTTGCTTTGGCAGAATTGTTCAAGGCCATAGAACAATCTCTGGCAGAGGTATTACCGACTTCGTAAACAAGTCAGAGAGGCAGAGTAAGGAAGAGAGATAAATCTCCGAGCTCAAGATACTGAAGGAGTAGTCGAAGCCCAAGTCGGATAAATGTTATGACCACAAGGAGGGAATGGAGCCCTCCCTCGAGCTATGACAACAGAACGAGTGGATACACACCTTTGGTCGCATCGATTTAGCACATCTTTGAGGTAAACAAGAATAGAGGGTTGTTTAGAAAACCCGAGGCTTTGTCATCTTGGCAAAGCAAAGATAAAAAGAAATATTGTGAATATCACGAGTCATCCGGACACAATACACATGAGTGTCGGCAGTTAAAGGATGAAATCGAAGCTCTTATCACGGAAGGTTATCTTGGAGAATGGGTGGTGAAGGAAGTAAGGAGGCATAAAAATGGTGCCGACTGGGTAAAGGAAGAAGGAGGTCGTACCCCTGGGGGTCTAATAACGGAACTTTGGAAGAAAGTAAGTTCATCAGGGATGGCAGCATCCGAGCTATATACGGAGGAGATCCTGGGATGGAATGCAGTAATAGAGCTTTGGCAAGGTATACAAGGGAAGCCCAGTTCTGTGACGCCCTCCAAACCTGGGTCAGAAGTTTGGGGTTCACAACACACACATACACACTCAATATATATACTTGCTTATGAAAGTAATATATGTAAAGACCCTACTTACCATAACCATGGATCGCAACAGGTTAAAGTATAAAAATAAGCCACAACCTTAACTTTTATTACATAGTACCAAATCCCAACTAGTTCCGCTTACAACTGATAATGATATCATTCTTACAATCTTACATAACTCATCTACATTATAAAGCTCCTGCTAACTCGGTCCATCTTATCCTGGAATCCTAGCTTGCACATTGGACTGGGAATCATCATTACCAACAATTTCCTTTTTAACTGAAAAATAACATAAACAGATTTGCAAGAGTGAGCTAACTAGCTCAGCAAGTCATAATAGCAATAACTGAGGTTCAACAATGATCAGTTGAAATGATTCAGAAGAATCAAGTTTCTGGATAAGCAATAAATAGAATTGGATATTCTCTTTTCATTTTTAAAAACCAAGGTTAGGCTGCTGATCAGTCACGCACTAACCCCGAGCAAGGCTCCCAGCCCTGCTCTATATACCGGATCCAAGGCACGCATTGACCTAATATGACCACAAATCTGGTCTGACCACGAATCTGGTATGACCACGAATCTGGTCCACATTTATACAACCATCCAATTCTAAAATAATTCAATATGATAACCATTATAATTCAATAAAAACAGAATCATGATTAACATTGATAAAGCATTTATCTCAGAGTATAAAACATTTCACAGGTATCACCAGGGTATATCAAGGTGTAAATATAAGGAACGACTTCAAGCCTGATGAAGAATCAAGTATCTGAAGAATAATGGTTCAATGATAATGCATGGTATTCCAGGGTGTATAAGTTTCTGTATGCTCAAAAAATTCTGTTGAAATTCTTGGTTTATGGTGTGTATGTATTTGTGGAGTTGTATTGTATCTGTATGCTTTAATATCTGAGAAATCAACCGTCAGTGGTTTACAAGAAATAAAGCTTACAACTCAATTTTAATGATATGATAAGGGTTCAAGGTTGAATACTTTAAAGCGCTTGCAATGTAAAACAAGATTTATTTTGAATACTAGCAACATGTTATGAGAAAGTTCATAAATACTTGTAATATATCTCGAAGAAAGGTTCAGAAGGACTTGCCTTATCACAGATGATTTTCAACTTTACTAGTACTCATCTAACAGTTTTACTTTTCACTCACTTCCCTTCTTTTTCTATGCCTTGCTTCTATTCATCAATCACCCGCCTTCTCTTTCTATGCTTCAGTTCTATTTACGCATCATTGGATTTCTTTTTGTATGCCTCGCTTACTCTGCTAGGCATCACAAGTATCTTTCAATATTCAATCTCATATTATTCTAATCGTCACATAGACGTCATAAGTTTTTATCTATCCTTCATTTTACCCAAATCCGATTTACGGATTGAAAGTTATGACTAAAACAGTCAAACGATAACCACATAGGCATATAACACATCAATCAGATAGCACGTAGCACATAGCAGGCAATATATGCGATCAAAATAATTTTTCAAAGAAGATTCAGGGTCAAAATGATTTTTCAGGTATTTAATACGAATTTTTGAAAATTTTCGGAATTAAAATGGGCCTCTGAATCATTTTATAATTAAGTTATAGGGCTCGAACACCCGAATCTGACTTTAAAATAATTTTATAATAATTATCGAGCCTTGAAAATAATTTAAAATAATATTTTAAAGCTCGAAACTATTTTTTGGAATTTTTAAATCCAAATAAGTAATTAAATCTAATTAAATAATCAATTAAAATTAATTAATAACTAATTAAATTAATTAATTAATTAATATTTAAATTAATTGACTAATTAAATAATTAATTATCAACTAAAATTAATTAATTCATTAATTAAGATTTATTTTTAACTTAAAAATAATTTTCAAAAAATAAATAATGAATTTTTGAGATTTTAAATAATTAAAAATCAATTTCTGAAAATATTTTTAAAAAGAAAATACATTTTCTGAAAATAATTAAATAGAAATTTAATTTTTTAAATTTTATAAGATTTTATAAATTTTTAAAACCAAAATATTAAATTTGCAAATCAGGGAAAACTTCGGGGTACTAAAGGGTAATTTTCCCCCGTCGTCTTCCCCGACTGCAACTCTGGTGGCCGGCCGCCATTAACGGCGGCCACCAAGCTTTCCGGCGAGCTACAGACTGCTCAGAAATGCATAAAATTAACAGGGGATGAAGGGCTCTTCCCCAGAAACACGTCTGCAGCAACAAAAACATCAAACCATGCACAAATTGAACAGAATAATCAACTGAAGATATCACCGCCGGTTCAATCAATTTTCCGACGAGCCACTTCCCGGTATCGTCTGTTGATTTCAATCATACCATTCGAATCTCTTTTAAACGATCTACACAACCATGTAATCAATTTCATCTAATAAGCCTTAACAAAGAAACACCTAATTTTCAATGAAGAACATTCAAACACATAAACCCTAGTTCTTCAATTCAAGAATCAAACCAACTTTTCTACATGTTATTGAACTTCAAATTTGACATATAATATACCAAAATGACCAGGAAGAAAAGATCTACATGATTCTAGCATCAAATCACACAAACAATATCAAGAAAAAAATTCATATTTTAATTACTAAATAATTCGAATTAAAATAATTAAATAAGAAAATCACCTTGATATATGCACTGAAATGGATGATTGATTATGAAAGAACTTTTCGAAAGCTTCGATTTGATATATGGCAGGCTCGAATTGGAGTTCGATAACGCCTTCATTTGTGCGTTTGATTATGAAGAACACAATGAATTTTTAAGATTTTTCTCTGGAAACTATATAGTTTTACTATTTGCAAATGATTATCTGTAAAAAAGAAAATACTGTATTGGCTATTTATATTTACGGAATATTAGTACGTTCTGGATCGTGTTGGATCGATAAATACGTTTCTTAGCCGCTAATTAACTATAAAAATGATCCTATCGGATAACATTTTGGATAAACATTATCCTGTTTTGGATAAGCATTATCCTGTTTTGGATAAGTATCAAAGGTTTTGGATAATTATAAAAACTGGGCTTTTATAAAACGCTTTGTACGAAAATAATGTTATCGAAAAGGGTTATTTGCGCTGGGCAGCGCACGGGTCAAACCGTAATCTGGATCGAAAAAGTCAAAACACGGAAAATGTCCGGAATTACCAGATTAGCTTAGGAAAGAGTTTTCGGAAGAGTTTCGGGTTCTAAAAACGTAAAAATGGTTGAGGTTGGACGATTCCCGACTTTAGAAAATGATTTTGTAATTATTCAGAAATAAATTAATATAAAATCATATAACACTCCAAAAATTACTAGAAAAATACTTAATTATCTATATTTTATTCTGGACATAATAAAATTAACATACTTATACTTTACCACATATAAACATCCACATAACAACACCAATCATCAGATAATTCACCAAAAATCACAATATAATCATATAATAATTATTTATCAATAAAAATAATTACACGCTATGTCCCGGATATTACAGGTTCAGACCTCTAACTGACATTCACAGGGTGGAGACTCGGCCACCCAAAGTATTTAAGGGCGAATCCATGGACATCACCTTCAGGGAAGCGGATTCCCGGTGGGTGCACCACCCCCACAATGATGCCTTGGTTATTTCTATCCAAATCGAAACTAAGAACGTCTATGGAGCCTTAGTAGATAATAGAAGCTCAACAAACATCCTCTACTACTACACCTTTAAGAAGATGGGGTTACTTGATCGGGATATGTCAGGAGAAGATTCTTGGGTCTATGGTTTCTCTGGTGAAGGAGTTAGAGTTATGGGATCATTCTGATTACCGTGTACCCTGGGGGAGTGTCTGTTGTCCGTAAGAAAGACGCTCGAGTTCAACGTCTTAAATCAGAAGTCATCCCAAAATGTGCTACTAGGACGACCTTTTCTTAGGGAAATGAGGGTCATCACTTCGATCCACCATCTTACCATCAAATTTCCAACCCCGAATGGAGTTGGCAGCATAAAGGGCTCTCAATATGACTCTCAGGAATGTTACAGACAAGCTATGAGGGGCTTTAGGAGAAAAGATGCCCAAGTCGCAGATGCATCAGATGATAAACGAGAGAGAAGTATCGAACAACTGATCGAGGAAATTCAGGTCTATTACTATGTTGAACAAAAAAATGAATGCCCCTTTGAATTGCCTCCGGCAACGCTGTTCTTAGAAGACGCTATAAGGATTGAAATGTTGGAAGAAGAAGAGCCCCCAAATGACATAATCCAAGCAAATGTCAATGGGAAATGACTCGAAGGAAGATTTGATGTCTTGCAGAGTCTTGGACAAGATGCATATAAGGTAGATGCCCCTCTCTCTAAGGGCGCACCCTTATCTTCAGGAATTCTGAAAGAAGTTGATGCCCCTGTAATACAGGGCGCGCCTTCAATGAGAAAACAAGTTGATGCTCCTCTCCAAGAGGACGCGCCTTCTACGAAAAATGATGAGGATCATGATCAGCTCGACTTAGACCCACGGATACCAATACCAACAGAAAAACTGGGGCCAGCGTAAGATATAATTGAAATCCATGTCGATAAAAAGGATCCAAGCAAAGTCCTAAAAATTGGATCTCAGTTGGATCTAAGATTGAGAGAGGGGCTTTCCATATTCCTCTTGGAAAATCTTGATGTATTTGCGTGGAGTCATTTTGATATGGTGGGAATTGATCCAAAAGTCATGTGCCATCAATTGAATATCGATCCCACGCATAAAGGGATTCGGCAAAAGCACATGGCTGTAAGTGGAGAAAGGGTTGTAGCATTGGCAGAGGAAGTAGATAGACTCTTGGACGTCAGGCTAATCAGAGAATCTTTTTACCCAGATTGGTTGGCGAATCCGGTGTTAGTAAAAAAGCCTAACGGCAAGTGGAAAACATGCATGGATTTCAACAATTTTAACAAAGCGTGTCCAAAGGATAGTTTCCCTTTGCCAAGAATTGACCAGTTAGTCGATGCTAGGGCAGGACATGCTCTGCTGAGTTTCATGGACGCATACTCTGGCTATAACCAGATTCCCATATATGAACCTGACCAAGAGCACAGTTCTTTCATCATTGACAAGGGCTCTATTGCTACATCAGGATGCCATTTGGTTTAATCAATGTCAGGGCAACTTACCAAAGGCTAGTAAACAAAATGTTTAAGAGACAAATTGGGAAGACGATGGAGGTGTGCATGGATGATATACTTGTAAAATCTAAAAGAGCGGAGGATCATATAGCAGACTTGGCTGAAATGTTCCACATTCTGAGAAAATATAGGATGAAGTTGAATCCCCAGAAGTGTGTATTTGGTGTGGAATCAGGGAAATTCTTAGGGTTCATGGTTAACCACCGAGACATTGAGGCAAAACCAGCAAAAATCAAAGTTTTGTTGGATATGAAATCTCACACCAATGTTAAGCAAGTACAAAGTCTGACGGGAATGATTGCAGCTTTGAATCGATTTGTTTCAAAGTCTTCAAATAAATATAAGGAATTCCTTAAAGCGATTAAAAGCATAGGAAATGATTTTGTGTGGACCTCGAACTGTGAAGAAGCTTTTCGGAAAATCAAGGAGCAGTTGGGAAATCCTCCTATGTTAGCTAAGCCAGAAGATTGAGAAACGTTGATTCTTTACTTGGCTGTCTCAGAATACTCCATCAGATCGGCATTGGTAAAAGAGGAGGGGGTCACCATTCTCCGGTGTACTATGTAAGCAAGAGGTTTCTAGATGCAGAAACCAGATACACCAGAATGGAAAAGTTAGTGTACACCCTTGTCCTTGCGGCACGGAAGCTAAGGCCATACTTTCAAGCTCATCGAATAGAGGTTCGCACCGCTTATCCCCTCAGGCACATTTTACATAAGCCAGAGTCGTCAGGAAGGATACTAAAGTGGGCAGTAGAGTTGGGACAATTTGATCTAGAATATTGCCCTTGCACAGCAATCAAAGGGCAGGCATTGGCCGATTCCATACTCAAGTTCGATTATGAGGTAGATAATAAGGCTATAGTGTTGGTAGAACCTTCCTCACAGGGAAATCCCCCTGTCGACGTGAGAGTAGAGTTCCCACACTCTTGGTGGATCTTGCATGTTGATGGGGCTGTGAATAACAATGGAGGAGGGGCCGAGATTATTTTGGTTATCCTGGAAGGACATCGTCTGATGAGTGCCATTTACTTCAAGTTTTACATCACCAACAATGATGCTGAGTATGAAGCACTTATTAATGGCTTAAAAATAGCTTTGAAAGTGGGGGTTATGAATTTGATCACTCGGAGTGACTCAGAATCAGTAGTGAACCAAGTCAATGGAGGTTTTCAGGCCCGAGGACCCCGGACAGAGTTATATATGAGATGTGTGCAGCGTCTGCTGGAAAAGTTTGGAAGTGCCAAGCTGGAAGGTGTACTGAGAGAAGAAAATAGAAATACAGATGAATTGGCAAAGATGGGGTCACATATGGACAACGTTCTGCTAGGATAAATTCCTTTTGGGAATTCAAGAAATTCCAAGTATTCCAGAAGTAAGTGTGTTCCAGACACAGGAGATCCCACAAGAGACCTGGATGACCCCCATTCATAACTATATTCGGACGGGGACTTTTCCAGAAGACAAGCTACAGGCTCGAAGCCTTCGCTACCAGGCTGCGAAGTACGTTGAGTAATATGGAGTGTTGTATAAAAGAGGGTTTAATCAACCGCTATTACGATGCGTAGATCTGGAAGAAGGAAATTATATTCTTAGAGAGGTACACGAAGGTATTTATGGCAATCACTCGGGGGTGGTTCGTTGGCATTGAAAGTTCTTCGACAAGGATATTATTGGCCACCCATGAAAGAAGATGCCTTCAAGTTTGTTAGGGTGTGCGATCGTTGCCAATGATTCGCTAATTATTCCAATGCCTCAACAACATCTATCACTTCACTGGCAAGTCCTTGGCCTTTTTCTATGTGGATAATTGATCTCATTGGAGAATTACCCAAGGCCAAGGGGGGTGTGAAGTATGCTGTGGTGGCTGTTGATTATTTTACAAAATGGGCAGAAGCTATGCCGCTGGCCACGATCACAACAAATAAAATCAAAGACTTTGTCTTCAACTCCATAGTCTGCAGGTTCGGTATTCCATATAAACTCATCTAAGACAATGGAAAGTAGTTTGACAGTAAAGAGTTAAGGAAGCTTTACGAAGACTTGAACATCAAGAAAGATTTCGCTGCAGTCTACCATCCGCAAAGCAATGGCCAGACAGAAGCCATAAACAAGATTATCAAACACACTTTGAAGGCTAAGCTGGAAGAAAAGAAGGGATATTGGCCGGAGAAGATGCCCATGGTCCTTTAGTCTTACAACACAACCCTGAGATCAACCACAAGAGAGTCCCCTTTTTTGCTAACTTACGGGTATGAGGCTATGGTTCCCGTAGAGGTGGGAGCTGGATCTCTGTGAAGGAATTTATTCATTGAGGAAGACGCAGAAGTTAATCAAAGGCTCCACTTGGATTTGATGGACGAAGCTAGAATGAATTCTCAGTTGAAGCTTGCTATATATCAACAAAGAATTACAAGGTATTTCAATAAGAAGGTGAAGTCTGTGCCCAATAAGGTGGGGGATCTTGTGTTGTGGAAAGTCATGTCGAATACTAAAATAGCTCAGCATGGGGTGCTTGAAGCTAATTGGGAAGGACCATACAAGGTCAAGGCTATACTTAGGAAGATGACCTATCGCTTGGAAGATTTGGGTGGCCAGCTTATTCCCCGGGCTTGGAATGCAGAGCACTTGTGGAAGTATTATCAGTAGGGTATGGCTTTGGCCCCCTCATTTCTATGATTAATTTCTATATAATATACTAGAAGCAAAAAAATTCCTCCTAGCCTAGGGGGTAGTATACATGACTACGAACCTTGGAACTAGCTAAAAGATAAAATTTTCAAATAATTTCCCCACACCTGGGACTGGTGTAATTTCCACACTAGAGCGCATTATCAATAAAAGAAAAAAAGTTGCTTCAATTATTTTGTTTACTTGGCATTTATACTCTAAGAGAAAGTTAGGGCGCGCCCTAATAGAGAAGTACCTTAATGATGAAGGAAAAGTTATTTATACCACACAAATAAAAGATATCCATGATGTAAGATGACAGTTGAATTCTATATATATGTACTAAGGGACGCGCCCTCTAAATCAGAAGTTGTAAAATCTTCTAATCTAAAATTTATGCTAAGACCAGAGGCGCTCCCTATGGGAAGGCGCGCCATGATCAATATGGCTTGAAAAAATATGGTGTTACAAATGAAAAATGGATAATAATGGTGGGATTCATTTTTTAGTTTAGCTTCGAAAGGGTAATACGTCAGGATATTAAGGTACACTTTTACAGTAGGACGCGCCTCACACTTCTACGTACTTAGCAAATTTTGACAGGGCGAAAATGAAAAGCTAAGATAAATAATACAGGGCGCGCCCTAAAGGTAGAGGCGCCTTGGCGAATTTCCTTAGAAAATTTCTATGTGAGAATGATAAAAAATTACTTTCTGATATTAGTACGCGCCTTAAGAAACTATTTTCTAAGATTTAAGGCGCGCCTTAACCATGAAGGTGTGCCATTTGTGTAGTACCTGGAAAATTTTACTTGTAAAAATCACCCTTCAATACTTGTTGAAAGAAAGGAAGTGTTAGGCACAAAGCATGCGCTAAATAAATCACGCAAGTATATACGTTCGCAAGTAATATAGAATGATTTCTAATTCGTTCCCACAAAGACTCTGATTAATTATATTTAATTGACACTTACTCACCAATGTTTGATTATTCTTCAATGTCAAGACAATAACAATTAAGGTTGGTAAACTAATAATTACTACTAGAATTAAACACTTGAATTAACAATATTAAACACACATGAGATCCTAACTTCATTACTACTTCGTTCAATAGTTATTGTTAATAACCTTAGCATGTAATGGTGATGATATTAATCGAACAACACGAAACTGATAAATGCCAACTTTCGTTGTACGAATACCATTCTACCAAGCTCCACAATTAAGATAGAAGTTGAATAGGCATCAATTATATTGAGACCTTATATGTCTACAGAATTTGACAACATAACGATTTAAGCTCAAGTTATTCATGATGATTACACAGGGCAAGTAAAACGGTTAGAGTTACCCACTAATCATGCATGCAATACATGAACCTATGCTAGCATGGCAAGTTCTAAATCTCAAGATTCACCGTCGCTTCACAAGAGATTAATAGGCTATCTTACATGTTCGCGACGCATATAAGATGAATAAGCACAACCTATACTAGATATCATACAATCACCACATAACAAGGTATTAAACAATTAACTAAAGAATTCCATAGTAAATCCGCTAGGATCCTATGATAACAATTAGCCCATAATAGAACTCATCGTCACAATGGGTTCATACGAAAGCATGATAATAACACAACGATATAAAGATGAAAAATACTTAATAAATAATGAAGTACGTCACAAGAGTATTAAGATTCAAAGCATAAAGAAAACTAGCATCCACTGTTACAACGAATTAAAAAAGTCACAAGATAAATGTATGCTTCCTCTTCTTCATTGTTGCGTGCTAAAACGGTCTTCTCAATCTTCTTGCCCTTGCTCTTGATGAAGAAAACGTCTTCCCATAAGGTTTATATAATAGCCCAAGAGAACCAGCGCCAACAGAAGCCCAATTATACTCGAATTAATAAAATCCAGATTCTGAAATTCCGCCCGCACGCGGCCGCCTGGCACCAGCACGCGGCCGCCTGCTGGCACGCGGTCGCCTGCTCCTGGCGCGCGGCCGCCTGCTACCCTTCTGGAAAATACTTTATTTTGCTTCTTTTTTTACTGATTTGTTTGCTCATCAACCCTAGACTGATTTCAAGCACTTGCTTAAGCTTTATTTGATGAAAACCACCTATCTAAGCAAGTTATACCCTGAAATGCAAAAACACTAGAAAACGCGTCAAATACACAAAATACTTGAGTTCAAGACACCAATTCAAGCCGTTATGAGACACTCTAAGTGGTAAAAAATTCCACTTATCACACCCCCAAACTTAAATCGATGCTTGTCCTCAAGCATCACATACTCAAACTTAGAATAAAACATGCATGAATGCAACGATCCCCTCGCGACGACTAAACCAACCAACACATGACATATCAACAATTGCAATTAGGCGACTAAAGATCAATCAAATCACGCAAGCTAACATACAACTAGAAACGTGGTGTGTGCGAATACTTAACAGATATGCTTCGAAACTAGATCAATCACCATAATTTAATTATCCTCAAGGCAATCACAAGCTTATATGGAGAATATATTTTAGACACAAAATGACTTATAACACTTCAAGATTATTGGAGTTTATTACGGAATCATGCTTTTATTCAACACATAAAACAAATGCTTATTTGATCGTGCAATGAGTGAGGTCTACAAAAGACTTATGCAATGGTACCCATTTAGCGAGCGTTATGTTAGCGGATCCCAGACTATAAAAGCCTTACGTCACTAGGCACAAAGTCCCCTAAGAACTTAATAACTCGAATACCAAAGAGCCCACTCGTGATCAATTGTGCATTAAACCAAATTTCTTTTTTTTTCTCTTTTTTCAATTTCTGAGCAAGTGCGTATCGCTCCATCTTACTCAACCCTAGACTACTCGTATACAATATGAGCCGGCTACTAGCCATTTGACGCGTAGCCACAACTAGCAATGAATTCCAATTTTTTTTCCAATTTTTATCTTTTCATGTATTTTATCATTAAAATCCTATAATGCATTCTAAGTATAAGCAATAGATTAACCTCAAAAACCATCAAACCATGACAACAATCTAGTCCTTAAGCATACTCTAAGGCTTAGTGAAATTACAAGTATTTCTAGCATGCATATCAACCTAACAAGATTCAACATCACTCTAATGCTATCACTACACTCGCATTAATATCACATATTAATCGGTAAAGCAACACAAAGGGATCATGGTATATGCATGAGCTATATGACATGATAAATAAAGCTATAAAATCTTAAAAATACTATATGGAAAAAATATGCAAGTATATGAACTAAACTAACATGAAAATGCAACTACATGACACACACACAAATATGTTCCTTAACTACTACCCCCAAACTTAAAATCTTCACTATCCCCAGTGAAGGTAATATAAAGGAACACAGGGTATACCTACTCATACGAATTATCATCATCACTCTCAGATGGTGGAGTGTCAGGAGGTGGATAAGCAGAATCATCACCAAAAACGGGCCACTGGATGTTAGCTCCAAGGCCTCTAAATGCAGTCCCAAGTGCCTGGGTGAGCTCCTCTACAAACCGACTCTGCGACTCATACATCGCATCCATCCTCCTTGAAAGCCTCCTGTACTGGACATCAACCAATCTCGAACCATCTCCTCCCTGAGCTCTCGAAGAGCCTGCCTCTCTCTGAGCCTCACTGGGCCTAACCATGGTAGCACCAGCTGCTGGAACTCCTCCTGAAAGGTGATACCCCAAACCATGTGACTCGGGCTCTCCACCCGTCCACTCCTGCATCGCATTCAAAGTCGATGAATCAATAGGAGTGGCCGGCATCTGCAACTGCTCATAAGAAGGCCACTGGACTCCAACTGCCTTGCAAAGCTTCGTGATAATAGAGGCATACAGGATAGAGTATTGCGATTTCCCTTTCAAAAACTTCGAAATCCCTTGGTAGATGTACTCACCAAGGTCCACATAATATTCATCATTCAGAATTCCCCATAACAACCTCGCTCTCTCCACTGTAACCTCATGTAAATACAAAGAAGGAAGAATATTAGCACATATAAACACATTCCAAGCACGAGCATACCTGTTCATCGTGACAGCAGGGAAACTACGATAATCGTTGGATCCCCTTTTGAACTTCCACACTGTGCCCGGATGACAGAGAGTAGCAATAATCAAGTCCAAATCAAAGTCCTCAGGGGCCCTTACATTCCAATGCTCCTCTTGTGGTTTCTTTTGTCGTTGTCCAATCACCCGGAGAATCGCCTCGGGCTGATAATCAACAGTAAGCCCACAAATAACAGAAAACCCATTCTTGTCGCCCTTGGCGTTCGCATAGAACTCGCGAATGATACTCCGCGGAACCGTCTCAGGTGACTCGTAGAATGTAATCCATCCATTCTCAGCAATCATCGGTAGCAACTCACCATCCCTCCATGATGAAAAGAACCCCCTCTCCTTCATAATAGGCTTAGTCAGAAGCTTGGTGTACTCTTCTTCAGCAGCCCCATCCAACAATCGGGGCCTCGCAGTAGTATTCCTCGAAGAATCAGTAGCAGTCGGATTGGTGCTGCTGCTACCCACAGTTCGTGATCTCTTTGGGGCCATGAAAACTGAGAATAAGAGTTGGAGAGTTTGTATTTGGTGTGTAGGAGAGATTTTGTAGAGTGAAAGTGTGTGGGATGTGTATGGAGAGGTTGTATGTATTTATAGGGTAAAATTAGGGTTAGAATTTGATTAGGAGTGGGGATTGTGGAAAGGTATGGGGGGAAAATCGTGGGTTAATGGGGTATATTTTTTTATGAATTTTTTGTTTTTGTTTATTTTTGTTTTGTTTTTTTAGGCTAAAAAATGATTTTTCAACAGTCAGGGATGCATGCGGCCGCCTGGCACCAGCACGCGAGCGCCTGCTAGCACGCGGGCGCCTGCTAGGCTTCTAGAATTTTTTTTTCAGCAACTTTTTTTCTGATTTTTTTTTGGTTTTTTGGATAAAGTACTATATTCTAAAGTGTCCTATGGTCTCATATCTTGGGTTGCCTCCCAAGAAGCGCTTCTTTACGTCATTAGCTTGACGTGGAGTTATGCGATCAAGTTGACAATAAAATGGCACTAATCACTTCACGGTTTGCCGTATCCTTATAATAGTGCTTCAATCTCTGACCATTTACTTTGAATGCTTGGCCCGGATCGTTCTCAAAAATCTCCACCACTCCATGTGGAGACACAGTTTGACGATAAATGGTCCAGACCACCTTGATTTCAACTTTCCAGGAAAAAGTCGGAGACGAGAGTTGAATAAAAGAACTTGTTGCCCCGGCACGAATGACTTAGGCGATAGCTTCCGGTCATGCCACTTTTCTACCTTTTCCTTGTACATTTTATTGTTTTCGTACGCTTGAAGTCAAAATTCATCAAGTTCATTTAACTGAAGCATTCGCTTCTTCCCAGCTACATCTAGATCAAGGTTCAACTTCTTCAATGCCCAATAAGCCTTATGCTCAAGCTGTGCAGGTAAATGACATCCCTTAACATAGACAAGTTGAAACGGGGATATCCCAAGTGCAGTCTTGTATGCTGTTCTATAATCCCAAACAACTTTATCGAGCTTCAAAGACCAATCTTTCCTTGATGGACAAACGACTTTCTCTAGAATGCGCTTGATCTCTCTATTAGACACTTCAGCTTGACCATTAGTTTGCGGATGATAGGCAGTAGCAATGCGATGATTCACATTGTAGCGTTGCATCATAGAAGTGAACTTACGATTGCAGAAATGCGACCCTCCGTCACTTATGATAACTCGTAGCGTTCCAAACCTTGTGAATATCTGCTTATGAAGAAAACTCAACGCTACCTTTGCATCATTAGTCGGTAGAGCTTTGACTTCTACCCATTTCGAGATATAATCGACTGCCAGCAAGATGTACTGATTATTGCAGGACGGGACAAATGGTCCCATGAAATCGATTCCCCAAACATCGAAGACCTCAACTTCAAGTAGCACATTTAAAGGCATCTCATCCTTTCTGGAAAGATTCCCAACTCTTTGGCAACGATCACACCTTAAAACGAACTGATGTGCATCCTTAAACAACGTAGGCCATAAAAAACCTGCTTAAAGAATATGAGCTGCTATCTTTTCACCACCATAATGTCCACCATAAATTGTGGAATCAAAGTCTCATAATATCCCCTCCGTCTCACAGAATGGGATACATCTCCAGATGATCTGGTCAGCTCCTTGTCTAAACAAATATGGTCCATCCCACATGTACCATTTCACCTCATGCAGAAACTTCTTCTTTTGAGCCGTATTCATATTAGGAAGCATTATATTGCTAACAAGATAGTTCACAATGTCTGCGAACCATGGCTCTTCCTCTTGAATTGCGAACAACTGTTCATCTGGAAAAGATTCATTGATCAATGTCTTATCATGTGAAGTAGAATCAGGATTCTCCAATCTAGGGAGATGGTCAACTACTTGATTTTCAGTACCTTTTCGATCCTTGATCTCTAACTCAAATTCCTGTAGTAAGAGAACCCAATGAATAAGTCTAGGCTTCGAATCTTTCTTTAAGACCAGATAGCATATGGCAGCGTGCCCTGGTTTTTGGTTAGATCAATGATTGGCCTTTTTGGGACAGGAACAGGTTGAGGAACATGAGCTATAGTAGGTGTGGATGTTTGGGCCTTGTTAGCATCTTTCTTTAGTTTGGGTTTGGGTTTATCACTAGGACGTGCCCCGAACAATTTGGGAATCCTGGGAGGAGCCATTTCTGTATAAGACATATGAAAAATATTAGTGAACATAGCAACAAGGCGCGCCTAGACTTTGGGGCGTGCCCAAATGGTATCAAATCTGATAATGAAGGCTCAAAGCATATGATATGCAAAGAAGTAGCAAGTAAAGATAAAGGCGGGTACGAAATATATAAAGTACAATGTGCAATCTACGAATAAAGAAACTAAGGTAACAATAAAAGAATAAGGTGCCCTGACAAAGGGCGCGCCCTTATCAAGAAATATTAAATCAATATTGATGAAATACGATGTGCAACGTTGAAACTAGCAAGGAGTTTTACAAACAACAAAATTTTCTTAAGTCAAGTAATGAAGACACGCCCACAATGGAAGGTGCGCCATTAAGACCTAAAATAATCAAACCTGTAGGAACCTCGCTTTGAAGGGAGTTGTCTTCTAATTCCAGCCCTTCTCATGGCTGAGCTTTCTAGAAGAGAAGCTTTTCTTGTTGTGCTGTTTGTCCATGACCAAATAGTAATATCCATGGTCAGACTTCCTTAGGCTGAAGAAATGACTTACTTCGTCCATTGTGGGTTGAGGAAAACCTAATTCTCAGTAAAGGATGAATATATCAAGGACAAATTTTTAGCTGTTGGGGGAGAGCTGGAGTGGAGCTACATCATAAAGTTCAATTACCTCTCTAAGAAAAGGGTGCAAAGGCACACCCACACCCATTGAAACCAACTTAAGGCTGGTTACCATTCTAGGGATCCTGAAATTTCTCTCATAGTTAAAAATATGGGGCCACATCATGCTAAGAGGGTGTGCCCAGATACCCTCCATATCGTAGTACTTCATCAACCACTCTAGTTGTTCATCTGAACAGGCCGAAGGAAGTCCAACACTGAATAGTTTTCCATGCTCTTTCCTGAAACATTTCTTCACAGCTTCATTGCACGGCTCGAAGTTGTTCCAATTAAAGTCCAACTCACTATCAGAAACCTCCCAATGTTGGAAAGAGATGTGAGAAGGTTCGGGAGAGGTAGAAAACTGAAGGGTGTCTTCATCGAAAAAATTCATCTCATCACGAAGAGGCGATGAGTTCTCTTTAGACACACCCTCAGGGTTAGGGAACGTGGGTGCGCCCTGTGATTGTTGTGGAGAAAGGCTTGGAGAAATAGCCCTGTAAGAGACCTTCGATGGTCCTGCCCCAACATTGACTCTAATTTTAATTCCCCTGTACCTATCTGCGTTTAAACTTTCCAACCAATCGTTATCATCCAATTCCATGCTAACATGAACTGAAGATCTTTTCTTCTGAATTAGTTTTTGTTTACCCTTCCTTTGAGATAAAGGGAGGTGGTCTAGGGAATCGCTTGAAGAATCTGCCATAATCTCGCTTTCTTTGAACTCTTGAATAAGACGCGCCTCATGTTCAAGTAAATGAGGAGTCCTATGAGCGTCTGGAAAGTCTGGCTCGAAAGAGATAGGTGGAGGAGAAAATATTCCCAGCCTTGTGCAAATATCTTTAAAGGGATGAAAGGGAGAGGACGCGCCCTCGTCTGCCAGCTGTACAAAACAAATAAAAGAATTTGTTTAAGGGCGCGTCCAATTCAGAAAAAGGAGACGAAAACATGAAAAGCAAATGGTTGAAGACATGCATTGAGAAGATAGCAAGTCTCATTTAGAAATAGTATATATTGGATTAGATTAAAAAACATCTATTTTATTAAGTTCCAAAGGCACACCCTGTGCAAAGAAGGCGCGCCCAGTAGAAGTTATGTCTATAATAACAAGGTAAGAAGGTTATCTAAAAGGAAAATAAGGTGCGCCTATCACAGACTGGAAGATAAAGGGAAATGGGGAGTAAGGCGCGCCTTGACAGGGAAAGTTGTGTTTTATACTGAAAATCTAAATACACTAGTAGTGGATAAAGGGAGATGGCGCGCCCTAAGTTGTTGGCGCGCCCAAGATAAATTCTGCGATATATGTGTTCTAAACCCAACAGTGAGAAAAAGAATACTAAACTATTGTAATTCTCAAAAACACGAATTTGAAATTCAAAATCCCGATATTACAGATCTAAAACTACAAAATTCACATATATATATATACAGATACACACAAGTATACATAATCAGAGGATGAGTTATAAGACAAGAAGTTGAATAGACAATGTGACATGCACAATGAGTTACTTGACAAAACCCAGAAATATAAAAGTTTCATGTACCTTTTCAGTTAATGAAGAAGCTGACCAGAAAAAAACTTGAGAATGGTTGAAAAATGGCTGATTCTGGGAGGAATGAAGCTCTCAATTGCCACCGGGGTTACTTTCTTTTTAGAAGAAGAAAAAAAGAGTAAAGTAAAAAATAAAAGTAATTGCTTGTATTTAAAGGTAGAAAGGACAGCTATCCGTCCCATCAATCATGTCCGTCACGATTCCCGAAATAAAGGGAACCGTTTAAAAAACCGTTCAAATTACAAGGACGCATTTACATGAAGGCGCGCCCTCATTGATTATTGTAGAAATTTGAATTTTGAATAAAATAGTGATGTGTGTTCCAAGGACACATTTACATGAAGGCGCGCCAAGTTGAAGGCGCGCCCTGTAAAAAAATATCGATAAATACGTTTACACAAATTTTGATAAAGATAGGTAAAATTCCAATCCCATTTTTAATAGCATATGTAATATGGGGGGTAGTTGTTATACCCAAAAATTGGTATAAACTTTATTTGGGATAAGATTAGACAAAGTAATCAAAATTAAGATGTGAATGCCTGAAAATAAGGAAAAGAAAAGGTAACTTTACTTTATGAAAGGAAACAAGGCGCGCCCTATGAGTAGGAAAGGACGCACCCTGTATTATGAATGATTGATGAAGAAGTGCATCTGTAGATGCTGAAGGAGTGCCCTCACCAGATGAGGGAGGCGCGCCTTTTCGCCTGGAAGGAAGATGTTGAACAATTTGTTAAGGATTGACTCCTTACCTTTGGAAGGACTTAGGGAGCGCCCTAGGAAGAAGAAATGACTTGGATGAGGTATTTAGTGTGGTTACTTGGACGAATTGGTTGGATGATTCAAGAAGCAAGAAGATTATTATGACTAACCTATTTGATGCAGGCACTCTATTAAAGAACTCCTTCCTGTAATGCAACCACAGGAAGGCGGTGTCCGTGTTCAGAGACCTCCAGGGGTATGCCTGGATGGAAGGTCTCCTCCTGTAGTCAATGATTGTCCTCATTAGGGATGTGGGGTAAACTTTGGTGTGTGCTTTGGGAGCTCTGTCTCTGTAGTCAACGGGTGTCCTCGTTGGGAGACTTCGGAGTATCCTGCACTTTGCACCCAAAATCTTGGGATCACTTGTCCTGCAATCTGGTAGGGGCTCCTTATCCGAGCGACAAGGATGCGTCCAACATTTGGGGTGAACCACGGCTATACCTGCATCCACAGATTAGAGAAACAACCGGTAGGAGAGGGTTATCCTTGGCCAGGGAGATGCCTTATCTGTGAAGTCTCGAAGCCGCGGCCGAGCCTTGGGACTTTGTGGTTGGGCCTCATCGACGAACATTCCTAAAGCTAGTAGAAGATGGTTTCCAGTAGGTTTTCTACTGGGCCTCGGGACAAGAGATCTAAGCCCATTAGGTTTCTTGTTCCCCAAGAACTACGTTGGCTTGATTCCCTAAAAGTAGGGATACGTAGGCAAATTGCAAGGAGTAAGAAGCGAGAGCGCAAATGAGCCACAACTAACCCTAAGCAATCTCAGCCACCAATAATCACCACCACCAAACACTGTTCATATTTTCCGATGAACATTGTTCATAAAATTCGACGATAACTGTTCACGTTTTCCGACGAAGAACCGCTGTCACATATCTTGTTTCCGGCTACGAACCTCAAACTTTGTTGCTCCCAAATTCCTCCGTCAACACATTGACGCTAAAAGCAGGGGCTAATCAAGATCTGCATCTAGGAGGAAAGATATCTCAATACCATGACGGAAGTTTTTATGATGGAAGTTCTGAAGAAGAGTCTGATCATGACTATGATCACCATAAGCCTTATGTTCCACCTATGACTGATCGCCCCATCGCGGATGTTGGGGGTCAGCCACCTGTATAGATCAATAACGCTGATTTGCTAGAACAATTATATCGCATGGGAGATGCTCTGAACGGGTTCAACTCAAGGCTAAGCACCGTGGAGCGGCGCAAGACCAGAAGGGATTCTTCGCCATAATCGTTTTGCCCATGCACCAGGGAAAGCCCGCATGACTCAGGGAGATGTATTGGTCGGTCGCGTCGAACTGAAGGCGGGCGTATACCAATAACCCCGCGATGTCTGAACTATTCCAACGATATCACCTCGATTGTTGAACTGTGGACGAAGACGCTGATGGTCGAGAGGTACCACAGGTAGATAACTGGGTAATCACCCACCCACACCAGTCTGCGCGTAGTCTTGAGGAACGTCGACAAGCAGAGTCTATTCTAGAGAATGAGCAACGAGGCTTCGCTGCTTTGAAGGATCTCCTAGGGATTCGCTTGGGTGACGATGATCTAAGGATGTTGCTGCTGGAATGGCAGAGAGAGGCCGATCGCGGAGACGTGACGCCCCATGGTACAACGCGTGTGCCCTTGAATTCCCATGAGAATCAGGAGCGGCACCACGATCATTAGAGAGCTCCTCCTCGTGGATCGATGGACCGGTATGGTCGAGGATATGGAAGTGACCGCTGGAGAAAATCCCAATATAGGGGAAGAGGCGGAGACCGAGGTAAATATTTAGAAAATCCCAATGGATCACTTTAAGTACTAGATGCAATCATTTTAGAAATTAATGAAGAGAAGATCAAGGTTACTAGCAGCTGGTAGTACAGATGTTCATTTTGCAAATGTATATAATTGTCCTGCACCAATGTTCTTTCTAGTCAATGTGCTACTGGACTCAACCAAGAAACCCTGCAGAGATCCCTTGGGTGAAATATGGGGCAGACTTTGTCGTTGAATCTTCTGGGTTTTTTACAACGATTGAAAATGCTCCGGGATACAAAAAGGTGGGTACAATCTATCTCTATATATTACAATCTCTCTCGCACACCCTGATTTCTTTCTTTCATACCTCTCTCACAAACTGTCTTATCATTTAAAATGAGTATTTCGAACAATAATCTGCAGGCTGGTGTAAGGAAGCTGTAATTTCAGTTCGCTCAGCTAATGCTCCTATGCGCTATGTTTGTTGTGGATGTAAATAAGAAAACATATAAACCAAACATGGATATCATATCTAATGCGCAACAATTTATTTTATCTTCCATTTTTTCATTTATACACAACAAATTTTTACGCCCAGGTAGGTACTAGGTACTGAATCGAACTTAGCTCTGATACATTGTTAGATTTTTATTATTAAATGATAATTGATAAAAAGTAAATTAAAAAGGTAAATTAAAACAAAATAACATTTTCTTATCAGATGCCATACTTCTAAAATACTACGTAAGCCTTCTTTATATACGCTACACATTTAACAAATACACCTAAAAAATAGCTAATCCTATCCCACTAACATCTCCTACTAACATCTAATCTAGAATTTCAAATAATTCAATATCTAATAATTATTCAAAAATTATTTCTAACAATCTCGTCAAAATGATTTCAAATAATTTTGAATTATTATTTCCAACACTATAATATGACATTAATTGCACTACCACAAATTTGAACCGCAGGTACTAATTAATTATGCTTTACATGCATTGTTGGAAAATGTGGGTAGTAGTCCCACATTGTCAAGTCAATTTGAGCCATAGTTTGAGTGGACGAATGTCGCGCGCGCGGGACGAGTGACACTTGGAATGTGTTCTCCTCCGAGAGAGCTTTCCGAGGCACTTTCGATCACTCAAAATGACTAAGAGATGGATGAGATATGATCATCTAAAGTTGGGCTTTTCGGGGCGCAAATCTTGGGCTTTCGAGGGGCAATCCGAGGCTTGCGAAGCCATCGAGCATGCCCGCGTGTGCAACGTGGGGACAGGAATGTAGCGGAAAATTGGCCCGAATAATTACAGACTAGTTTTGCTAAATTTAGTTTCCACTGGGTTTGGGCTCTTAAATTCTTAATTCATTTTTTATTATGAATTATTATAATTGATTTGGCGTAATAATAATCTGATTCAATTAAGGATTTGATTGTTAATTAAACCGATTTATTTAATTACGCATGAAGTAGTGCACACGTTTCCCTCGAGTATCGTATCAGGTTTAGGGTTTATTCATTCATTCGAAATATACCACACAGCCGCCTCCTAAACAAAAATCCTACTCTCTTCCGGTGATAGTTTTTTGCTCCGTTCTTGTTCGCCGAAGGTACTGTTCATGCAAAAACGCCGTTTTCTCGTTTTATCTTGGGAGGCTACAGTGAGGGCCGTAATAGGTTTAAGGAGACACTTATACGACAGGACTCGAGAACATCGCCTTCATATCCTTCTTGTTTATTTTCGTAGTTTATTACTCTGTTATTCACACATGCACTTATTGTTCGTAGTATCCGCATATTGTGTTAACATGGCAGTCTCTCAGACCATAGAGATATGAAAGGACTCCACAGGAGATCGTAGGATAAGCTTTCATTATAGTTCTTCAAGCTTCATTGTGTGGGGTTCTCAACTTGTGTATTCCACCGAGTATATGGGCTTAATGTTAAGTCGATGTTTTGCCAATTTACTTGTGCTAGATGCAGTGGCATGTCTTTGTCGTCTTGATCTGAGCTATACAACTTCTAGAAAACTTAAGATTAGTACTAGTTTGGATTCGACTTGGTGAATGCTCTACTTCTTCTCACTTAGGTAATAATCAGATTTAACTCCTGCTGTATTGGTTTTTACTTGGAATGCTTTTAGTTTTTTTGTCATTGTTTTCATTATTATCATTTATCATTATTATTGCTGAATAAAGTTTTTAAGATTATTGACTTGATATAAACTTGTGCTCCACTTATAATTGATATAACTATAAGTTGTGAGTGTATTATTGATAAATATTTAAATATATAACCATGTAACAGGTCCAGTCTTCTGGTAGCCCGTGTCAAGTGGCCAGCCAACAGAGACAGAGGTTCTGATATGCAGCCACTGCGGTGGATCTAGCTGCTTTGAGCTTCGAGTATGGAGAGCTAACTTATACTCCCTATCTAATTTTCGACTGGAAACATTAGTTGTATATATTGTCCGAGTTGATTCTATCCTAAAACTATCTATATAATTATTACAATCTTTTGTCTACAAATAAATTGTAATTTTGGTTACAGATTATGCCACAGCTGCTGCACTACATTGACATGAAGAGTGATGAGAATCCTCATAATTGGTCGATTATACGTGTGAAGACTCTTGTGATGAAAGTATATATAGCTTACAAAGAGGAATTTGCTTGGGTTCAACTTCCTTCTCAATGAACTGCAACATTAGGACGATATCTTCTTGGATTTACTCTTGGATTATCCTGGTGGGAGTATTGTACTTGACGTGTAACGTTTGTTGATCACATGGAGTGTAGATGGCCAAAACACACTAAATGCCATTTGAGACAGCCCAATGTCCCTGTCTATGCTTGGTTGGTTGAGGTTTTTTCCCATTATTTTTTGGCGCGTTAAAACAATTTTATGCACTTTAGTTTGATTCAGTTTGAATAAAATTTAAATTGTTTGTGGTGGACTACTTTTTATCTCTAAAACAAACAAGAATTCAGGTCCTGATGTGTCTTATTTATTGTGGGAACCCAGGCTGCAGTAGCTCACATGAACGTCTATCTACGTTCTGTCTCAACATTATTGATTCAAAACTTGTTTCCGACCAAAATTTGAACAATAGAATTTGAAACCTACGCTTACTTTACACGGACTATAAGCTAGTAATGATAATACATAACATCAGGTTGATCTACAATTTCAAAGTTGGAGTCTGTATTTGTAAATGATTAAGTTTTTCGGTTAGATTTATAAACCGAGATGTATTTCAATAATATTATTCAAACTGATAAATCGATAGTAACTTAAGGATAAAAACTAATTATTGGCTAAAATAATATAACTGTTGACTGTAAATTTATTTATTCCAGAGAATCATTCACTGATGGATCTTACACTACAGAAATTTTTACATTTGAAAGAAATTGAATTAACAAGGCAAATGATAAAAATGAAATATATAAACTTCGATCTGATGAATCATACTGCACTACCAAAATTTTCTCACATCATAAAGAAAGCAAGGCTGTACAAATGCAACTGACTGCCAACTGATACTTTGATTTGAATGACCACAAGGATGTATATATTTGAATGGAGAGGTGCGATGTGCGCAGCTTCTTACTGGACATACTGAAGTTGCAATGACGATTTCATAATGTACAGATTTGAATATGACAAGAAAATTTGATTCGGGTAATTGATATTTGATGCATCATAAAACAGCAGCACGACTGCTTGGGTAGAAGAGGAAAGAACAAACTGAAGCCGAAGAAATGTATGAGTTCTGGAGGGAGGGACATGGTTCGGGATACACGTTTTCTGAGATACCTGATATATCCGAACATAGCCATGAAACAGATGCATAAGGGGTGGTTGTCAAGGAAATGTTACATAGACATAATGATGTGAAAGGAGACTCAGAAATCCCAGAGAAATTCCCTGCGATAGTCACATTTGTGCCAATTATGTCTTTAAAGGTGAGGCCTTTGACAGCGGGAAGTGCATGTGGATCATATTCATTATCTGGATGTGAATTACACTGACCTGTTGCCTGAATCACTGTCTTAACATTTTTAATTTTTGCGCCAGATATATAAATGTCTTCTATATAACCACCTCTACCTATTGACGTCTTCAATTCAAACCCAATGAATGAGTCATGTAGGTCTATGTTCTCTACCAGAACATTGGAGATGCCCCCAGACATCTCACTGCCAAAAGCCAAGCCAGCGCCTATAGTAGATTGAAGGCTAACCTCTCGGATGTGGACATATGAAGTTGGTTTGCCAAGGGAAATCCCGTATTCATCCCAACCACTCTTTAGCACAATAGCATCATAGCTTACACTAATGTTACTTTTCTCGATGCACACATACTCGGAGGAATCTGCATATTTACAAATGATACCAAGCTGAGACTATGCTTGGGCCACAGCATATTTAACAATAATGTACTTCATGTACATGATTTTAAGTCCATAAAACTGAATAAGTATACCTGGTACTATTCCACTAGTGTAAGGGGATTCTGGGGGAGCATAAGCTGTTATATTCTGAACTAACACATTGCTGCATTACATCCACACAGGTGTTTGCAAGTCAGATCAGAATTTCAAAAATTAAAAGGCAAAATAAGCATTTAAAAAAATGTACCTGCAATATACAGGATGAATGTTGTAGGATGGGGAATATAAAAATGTTAGATTCGAAACAACCACGTCCTTGGAGCTTATAAATTCAACCAGATGTGGTCGGCTGTAGTTTAAAGAATGAGAACTTAACTGCTCCCACCAAACAGAACCCTGGCCATCTATAGTCCCATTATCACCTGTGCAGCGAATTAATGCACACAAAATCTATAAGGATGACATGTAGAAATCGTGAAGCTCAACTGAAAATTGCAAAAGACTGTTAAAATTAAAGGATGGTCCTACCTGTAATTACAACATCAACTAAATTACTTCCTGTAATTAAGCTTCGATACCTACCACCCGGAAGTTCAATACCTCGCCCATAAGATGGTAAGGCGTCAACAACCTCCCAGTGAGCAATATCCTGCAAAATAAATATATATATCAGCAGAGGATTTATATTGCCCAATAGGGAAATGATGCATTTACTAATGATATTCATACAAGACCTGGAAGGCTTTCTTTTCTTTAACTGGCAAAAGAAAAAAAATATCTAGTGTTTGTTTAACTATATATAATTCATCTTTTTTTAAGGAAATGAGCATAACCAGCTGGTGGTTACTTTCTGTACCACAAAATAATATATCAGACTTTCAATACAAGCCAGCAGCCAAATTTTCCGATATGATCAATCTAATAAATATCTATTGAAACTTTAAATCTTAATATCTAATAAATAAGCCTAACCAATTTAGTGGCTGGGACTACCTAGGGACAGGAAATGGCTTGTAGCTCTACAGGTTATAGTGGAGAATTTCTAAATTTTACTGATCAAAAGTCAGAGCACCAACATGTTATTTCAGATACCAGCTCTGTTTAAACTGTAGGGCAGGAATTCAAACTTTGAGGTCTTTTTACGTTCCAACATCACTAGTTATTCATTCATATTGGTTCTTATTTTATGATACTGCACAGACATTCTATGTCATCTTGCAACAAGTCTATGTCATCTTGCAACAAGTATAAACTTGGTGATAGGAAAAGAAATTGTGGGCACATATGTAGCGCAACTTGGCACTGTGGCCAACCTGCTGCACGGAATAATGTTGTGGTAAGAAGTTGATAGGTGTCTTGTAAATAAACGAGAGAATTTACACGTTGAACATGAAAAAAGAAAATAATATCGGCCTGACTTTTTAGTATGAAAGCTACTTTCAGGCTTACCAAAAACTGTTTTTAGCTGAAAAATTTAGGACTGCGTTTAATGTCTACGGAAAAACAATCCCAAACAGGCTCGTAAAGCATTTGATTACAGTATTTGTAAATGCTTAAAAAAAGCTGAATGGCATTAGTCACCTGTGATCCAAGAATAATTGCATCTTTTTCCAAAAATAGTGTGAGGTGGCTGGTAAGGTTGAAACTTCCAGTAAGCCACTTACCGGGTGGAACATAGAGCTGTGCACCACCCTTATCTGTAAAGGACTTCAGATAGAATATAGCATTTTGGAAGGCAACCGTGTTTAGTGCTTTCCCATCGCCAACTGCCCCGAATTCCAAGATAGACACGCTGTGAGGCCTGGGTCTGAGAGGTCCATTAGATTTGCATTGTCCATTATAATCAGCCCCGCAATGTTGAACAACATGACTAAATGCAAGAAGTAAAAGCAGAGTCGCCTGAAAAGAGCGAATAATAAAAGAGAAACAGTAAAGAGAAATGCAAAACATTGTTCAATGCCTAGAATTTTTACTCTGAAACATTTCCTTCCATTATTTGATGCTCACTTTAGGTAGAAAAATTAAATGCAACTACTAGAAATGGATACATAAGTTCAACAATGTTGTTAAGGTCACTATTATAATAGCTAACAACAATGAATAAAACAAAATTACTGAAATGGAACATGGAAATAACAATCATGTAATCAACAGATTGGAATAAAGCTTATAAAGTAGATGAACTATTTAATTATTGGACATTCCAGAGAAGGACAAGTTGTTCTAAACAGCCAAACATTGACTAGAAAACTGAAAACTTAACAACCTGCTGTTGCCAAATAATAATAAAATATACAAACACAACATACTGTATATGTTTGGAACCAAATTTTGCTCTAATAAATGAATATAACTGGAAAGGACATACATTCATTTTGATCTAACCTACAGTTTAGTTATTGATATAAAGCAAAATACCAGTTTGGAGAAGAGAAACATTCTCTGCTACAAGATAATAAAAATTGAAAACCAAATGATATATAATTCATATATTTGTATATGACTATATGAGATAATGGTGAGGCTACCGAAAGCCGAGAGGCAAGGCCTGTGTACATTATACTCTCCTCCCGCTACGAGCCAGCATTAAGCAATGTTCAAAACTTTTGTTAGATGGACTGCAAAAAGAACCAACTGAAAAAGGGATCCTAGGTGATCTGATTCATGGCCAAAAAGTCAAACCAAAGACCAATGAAAGCAAATTCTAATAATTTCCATTATTGGCAAAACAGCCTTAAAGTTAAAGGACCAAAACAATACATTCACACAAGTCATTTCAATTTGTTTTGATTGTACAATGTAGACAAGTGAACAACTACAACAAGAGCATTATGTATGATCAAATCAATCCCAGTTAAAAAAAACCTATACCCACATGACAATGTACATAATTATTCAATAACCACGTCATAAAATCACATAATCACCAGAAAGATACGATCTTTACACATTAATCAAAATGACACATAAAATGAAATGTGATTATTTTCCAGGGAAATTAAGAAAGACTCATCATGCAAGAATGAAATGGTGATCAAGAAAATCATTAAAAAACATTCACAAATCATATTAAAAATGCAAAAATAAAAAATGAAGGAAAGAAATGAAAGCAACGTACTTACTAGCCTCTTCATAATTCTCTTATCTCCTCTCAGAATGTGCAGAAGAAGGAGAAATAGTGGAGGGTGAGGAGAATTAAAGAGTATAAAAAATGGATGGTAAGAGAAAGAGACAGCTCAGAAAATACAAGAAAAGACAGCTCCTCCTCCTTCACACTTGATGTACAATATTTACTAGTACAACATGAATGCTTACACAATTATACACTTGCTCATTTGGTATACATATTACAGTGTGAGGCACTTGCCATGTAGTGGGTAGATCCAACAAAATACTGTTTTGTTTAATTACTTTAGTCTTTTTTTAGCAAAAGTTGATAAGCAATCCTCTCCTATCAAAATTTTAGTAAGATGTTACATGGTTAAAATTTGGGAAATGGAAACTAAACATTAAGCTAGCTACTTATGATTTGTAAGATAATTTTAAAAAAATAAATGATTTATTAGTGATTTATCCTTAATTTACTAAACCTTATAAATATTTTTGACCAATTTTACAACAATATATTGGCTATTCTTGAAAAATTGGTCAATTTCTAAAATCATGCATTCCACACACTAAAAATTACATTTAACACTCCAAAAAGTAGGGTTGAGTATTCGGTCGGTTCAGTCGAAAATCGAACCAAACCGAAATAACCGAAATAGTGATTTTTCCGAAACCGAACCGAAGTTATGTAAGAACCGATCGAATTGCCGAACCGAATTACATTGGGTTATTCGGTCCGATTTTTAAAAACCGAAATTTTTAAAAACCAATTCTTTTTCAATTAACTCATTCTTCAAGTGAATACAAATACAAATCTTCCTTACGAAAAAGTCGCCCTAGTGCTTTATACCTGCGGTGGTGTCATCAGTTGAAGATGATGGAAATCAAATATACATACATAAAGAATCTAAATACCTATATTATTTGCAATAAGAGGACATAAAAGTTGAAAATCTAAACAGTTGCAAAGGCAATAATTAGGAATTCAATTAAAGGCCGGGGTTCGGAAGTCAGGGGCCGTTTGTGTTTTGCAGAGGAGTTGGGTAGTATCTCTACTCGTGAAAATAGGGGGACAATTTACAAGTACTATATAACATTAGTAGAACTAGACTACTGGTATTAATATTATATATTTGTTACAAAAAATATTTTATATAAAATAATATATATATATATATATAAATATATAATTCGGTTAAAACCGAACCGGTATTTAGAAAAACCGAATTTAATTCGGTTCAAACCGAAAAATCGAAATAACCGAAATTTTGAAAAAAATTCAAACCAAACCAAACCAAAATTGACCGATTCGGTTCGATTTTTCGGTTTTGATTCGGTTTTACTCCACCCTACCAAAAAGGATTACCATCAAATAGAATTGATATACTATAATAACCTATTAATATTTGTCAATATTCCTATTTCTATAACTGTTATTTTTTTTAACACCTCCATCATGCCCCTACAAAACTCTATATTTAACATATTCAAATATTGCTATCTATTTTCATGACAACAAAAGTTACCAAATATTTAAGTTCGAATATGATTTTTAAATTTGTAATCATATTGATATATTAAATTAATGAAAAATCAATCACAAATTAAACCTGAAAATTTAGTAATAACAATCATCTAAAGATGCATAATTAAAATGTTTTCATAAGTTACACAGTTAGATTAATATAATCTTAAATGTAACAAAAAATAATTTTAATTATCTTTCATAAAAAGTAAGTTAATTTTGATTTCAAACCGTATTTTTTTTATGTATTTTCAGAACATTGTAAAAGCACAAATAAGCATTAAAAAATAATAATTTTGATAATTTTTCTCTTATTTTTTTATATGTACACTATATTTAAAAAATGCTCTTTATGTTTTACTGCATATAATATGACTTTCAATGAATTCTAAAATTTGTAAATACTAGGGATGATAAAATAATCCGATCCGACGGATATTCAATTTGAAATCCGAAATTTTGGATTTACCGAACCCGATTTTTTGTATTTGGATCTGGATATGAATTTAATTTTTAAACCCGAAAATTTTTGGATTTGGATTTGGATATTAGGTATACCGATCCGAAACTCGATCCGAAATTCGAAACTCTACCCCAACCCGATCCGAATCCGAAATCTGATAAAACCCGAATTATTATATATATATATATATATTAACTAGATATGTAATATTTGAATTTTATATATTACCTATTAGAATTATATATATATATATTATATAATAAACATTATACATATTATATAATTTTTTGAACATATATTTTTATATTTATGTTAAAAGTTAACTAAGTATAAAGTTTAATGAAATACAATTATTCAATCATTTAAACGGGTGATAAGATTTATAAGGTTAACAAAACATCTTTTAGTGATAAATCTAAAAAACTGGATATCAATTAGTTGGTTTTTTAAATATTAGCTATACATATAATAACACAACTAATGATGTGGTGAGGTGGTTGAAATTAATATGTTAAAACTCATTCTATGCAAGTCGCGTCGATCCCAAACACTTACAATATCAATAATTATACAAATTTTCAGATTTCGGATTCGGGTTTCGGGTTCGAGTATGAATATCCAATTCATAAAAAATTTGGGGTTCGGGTATAGCCGAATCCGATCCGAAATCCAATGGATCGGGTTCGGATATTCATTTTCGGGTATTTTCAGGTTCGGATCGGGTTCAGGTATAAATAAAATTTTTGGGTTTAGATATTAATTCTGTAATACCCGACCCGACCTATCCCGACCCGACCCGTTTGTCATCCCCGGTAAATATCACTCAGTATTTCTGTCTATATCACCATCTACTTCCAAATGGTATTGTCGTTGTTTTTCTAGCACATTTGCAAAGCTAATCGAGCCGAATGTGAAGTTGAAAAGATAGCACAGTACACCACTTCAAGTGGCGTAAATGTACTTTATTTTTTTTGTTTTCCTTTTCCTGCCTTCGCCAAAGTAAAATCAACTCCTCTTTATATATTCTCTCAAAATGCTAGTTTTAGAGGGCCAAAAGAACTAGAAAAATTATTTAATAAATTTTAAATTGGTGCACGCATAAGTTTTGCATAAATTTTTGATACTAGACAAATTTATTTGAAAAAATGAAATATGTAGAAATGGTTTTAAATTCAACAAAAATGCTAACATATTATGAACTAAAAATTTCTTTAACGGAGACCCAATTTGCGTGTTTGTTGAAAAAAATAGAAAAAATGCGGAAGATATAGTATATAACCCTCACCAAATGGTCTTTAATAGATAATGTATGGAAGTTTAATTAAGATCATTTTTCATGAATTTTTAAAATATGGCCGTATTTTTTTTTTTTTAATATTGTTGATTCATTTAGTTGTATGAGTACGTAAGTTTGACATATAATATTTATCTTGAAAAAATAACTTACAACAATGTCAATTCAATGTCTGAAAATGACTGATGAGCACATTTATTTGGAATTAAAACATATAATAACATTTAATTATTAGGCAAAAAAACATTGCTAATTAAAAATAACAATACAGAATCATAATTAAGGAAAAATACGAATACAAAACTGAAACATAAACAACGTAAGAAAAAATACAATATGGCATCTAGAGAACAAAATAAAAACATAATATTCCCGGGCAATATCTTGCGTTTGAGTTTCATTATCACCATCATCCTACATTGTCATGATCGTCACCATCCTAATCATGAATATTTCGTGACCACCGAAGAGGTGTATTGTTAACCCTAAATCTAAATCGTAAATCACTTTATTCTTCATTCTGGCGATTAACGTAAAATCTTGTTGAAGGTGCATCGGTCAACCAGGTTTCACATGTATCATTATCAAGGTTCATTTTACACCCAGAAATGGTGATAGTATATGGGTACAGACGTTGCATATAACACAATTCAATTCAATTCAGTAATGGTGATAGTAGATGGGTGCATCCTAAACCTCCAAAAATTATTCTTCCAAGATCTCTTCCTTCTTTTATTACATAGATCTTTTGTTCTAAATGATCAAGAAGAGTGAGCAAGAATTTAAGGTTAACTTCCTCAAGTTCATAGTACTTGTCATGAAATTGCAAGTCATTAATCAACTTATTGAATCTTTCAAAGACCTCAGTACTGCCTTCTTTTGATTTAGCCATGAAACCCTCATATTGTGAGACTAGAATCCTTCTCTATTTTGATCTCACTTCTTCAGTACCTTCACACAAGATCTCTATCTTTTTCCATATTTGCTTAGCTATCTCACAGTTGATAATGTTGTTGTACATCACATTATCAAGAGATTCAATGAGAATGAGTTACAAGCTACTATCAAGTGAAACTTTTTCCTTCTCTGGTTCAGTGTATGTAGCTGGATCTTTAGGAGCAAACTGTCTAGGAATGACCATATCACCCTCTGTTGCTTCAGGCACCCTTACCATAGGAATGAAGGGTCTATGCTTAAGAATTTCAATATACAATGGATTGACCATCTTAATGAACATCATTATCTTCTTCTTAGATAAGGTCTAGTTCACTTTGTCAAAGACATGGATCTTGATACTATTAAGTTTCTGTGCACACACAAGTATACGCATTCACAAGTAGTATAAGATATAAATCAGATTCGTACCCACAGAGACTTTTTTTAGTTAACTTAAGATTATGCACCTATACAACAATGGTATGGCTATCACTCAATGCTAAGGCAATAACAAGTTGAGATACTTATAACTAAGATTAAACTAACATGCAATTAACTAAGAATAAAAGTGATTGAATTAATTATATGAGACAAACATGAGATTCTAACTTCATTAAATACTTCATTCAAAGTCATTGTTCTTAACCTTAGCATGCAATGGTGATGACAACTAATCAGATAACACGAAACTAGTAAATGTTATTGCCCAGTAGTAATACAATTGTTTATGGGGGGTTGGATACAATTGTATAGATGTTTCGAAAAAGTATAAAAATATAACAGTTCTTTATATTTCTGATAAAAACTTTTACAAACTCTCTCAAGAAATATCGATGTTCTTGAGAGCTGCTAAGTCGTACAATGCTCGAGTTAATCACTATGTGATGACCTAAACTGTGTTTATATAATACACAGCTGCTACAAATCAGTCTAAGATATGCATTATCAATTACTAATAGAAAATGATACATATCTTTAACTGAATACATAAAGTCCTATCACTCAGAACGTAGATGTCCATCCTCAAATAAGGAAGAAAATCAATCTTCATAACAGACTGCCTTCAGATGCTGATAACATGCAAATACTGATGATGTATCAAATCCCGATGACACATCAAATACTGATGACATCTAAAACGCAGTCAGATCCTGAGCTTCTTCTGATAATTGAGAATCAGCACATAACAATCTCCCCCAATTTATGCTTAATATAATGAAGCACAAATTCCATTCTCAATGATGCCAAAACCAAATATAAAATGTACAAGGAGTAAAACTTACTTCAGTATCCTAAGATAACTGACAGTTGTTCCTAGAAAGTTGTTCAACCTTTCTTCCTCCTTGTCTTGAAGGACTTTAACAAGCTTTTTCTTCAATTCTCTCTTCTCTTCAGTATTTTCTCCAAGCTGGTAGATGGCTGATCTCAGTTTAGAAATCGAGCTTTTATCCAATTCCCGATCACCAATCAGTATAAAGCTCAAACTGACATCTTCATGATCAGGACTGAAGGATAACTGAGGATTGTTGAGAAAGACTTTTAAGACTGCAACTCCCTTTTGCATCTTCATTTTTTGACCAGTATAAGTTCTGTAAATAGGAACATAATCACCATTGTATTTATCTTCTTTATTCATGACTCTTCTTTTGATACTTTCAAGTATCATAGAAGACCAATTTCTGGTGACATTGTTCTCAACTCTAAGAAGATAGTGAATGTATTTCAACTCTGTCACAGTCTTCATCAAGAGTTGCTACAAAGTAAAACTCTTTACTTTACCATCTCTCAAAAAGTGTAGAATCTCCTCTCTGACATCATTAAAATTTATCTTTCTATATACAATCTTCACGGCTTCAACTTTTTTAAGATGTGAAGAAGTAACTCTTTCACCAAGATTATCAATCAGAATATTTGTGTCCAGTAAATCAGACCTCAGAATTTCTATTCCAGAATGACCAATACATCCTCTGTTTCAAGTTTTGACAAGCTTCAGCCTTTCATTATGTTCCCCCCAAGAAGGTTTCCTAATGAACTTGTCAACATTTTTCTATTCAGAGATAGAATCTTCTAGTCCTGCAGATACATATTTAATATGTTTGAACCCTTTAGGATAACTGAATGAACCAACATCTTTCCATCTTTTATCCTGTTTTCTGATAGGAGCATAACTTTTAGGTAGATCATAAATCTTCCCTTTCTCTTTATGCCATAGATTTCTCTCAGAATTTAGAATTCTCCGCATATAATCATCACATGCTTGATCAGCTTTCATTATGTCAATTCTTTCTTGTTCATCAACCTCTGAATTATGAGAATTGACTACTATAGTAATAACCAACTGATCCAATCCCTTGACCATATTTTCATCAGTGTCAAAATCAGCTATCAGATTTTCAGTATCAGGATTTGTTTTATCCTCAGGACTTGTGTCTTCCTCAAGAGTTACATTTGCATTAGTTATATCAACTTGAGCAATGTCAGTGGTTGATTTCTTCTTCCTTTGAACAATCATCTCTTCAGTATTCTGAACTTCTTCTGCTAATTCATGTCCTTGTACAGGAACATAACCTTCTATGGATAGGATATTCAGAAATACAGAATTAATTGCAACCATTTGACTTGGTTTAGAAAACCTTCCTCTTCCACCTCTTCCTCTAGCTCTTGTAGATCTTCCACCTCTTTTTTCTCTTCCTTTAGAGGTGTTGGCTTCAGCTTCAATTTGAGCCATTAACTCCTTTTGTTGCATAACTTCTTCTTCAGTTGTTAGATCAGGAAATTCTTCAGTTATCAATCTAAGAGCACTCCTAGCATTTTTTTGCTCAAACCTTTTATATTTGTAGTATAGAATAATCTCTTCACCTGTTTTCTTGTGTCTGTAAGGAAAGAATAACCCTTTAGTATCTACTAAGTTAGAGATTGTAACATCACCGGTCTCAGGAGCATCATCAGTAGTCTTGTGCTTAGCTTCATAAGCACCAGTAGACTTCCTTTGTCCTGAATAATCAGATTTTTTAGAATGTTGAGGTTGTTGAGAAGTAGAAGCAATTGGAACATTTGTAACTGGATTTTTATCACCATCATCATCAGTATCTTTATCCTTTATCTGAATAGAATCTGGTGTACATTTTGTAGCAACTATCTTCTCTCCCTTTTTGGCATCAGTATTTAAAAAAAGAGAAAATAAAGCATCTAGTTTGTCAGCCATATAAGATATCTTATCTTCCAAAGAAGAAAGTCGAGAATCCATGTTTTGTTGATATTGAAATACACCTTTAATGACAGTTTTCACACTTGTGAGTTCAACTGAAGTAGATGTACTGATTATGAATGCATCAATCTTGTCCTTGATAGTAGCATGAGATTTCTTCATATCAGTATGTTCTGAATGAATCCCTTTGACAGAAATGGTAGAGGCCTTAAGATGCAATTTCAGATCAGAATTGTGAAGTTCATCATAGGCACTGTGAACATGTTGCATACCAATAGCAGAGGAAATAGAAGTATGTGCATCTCTCCATGCAAAATCCCATTCAGTCTTTCGAAAGTGCTCAGCATCAGCATTGTAATAAGAAAGATTTATATTAAAATGTGAAGAAGAACCAACATTGGACTTCTTAGATGCATTAATAGCAGTCTGAAGCTGAGCTGTGTCAGAATCAACAAAATCACTATCATCATCAGAATCAGAACTAGACAGACCCTCAGAAGAATTTGCAGAGTTAGGCAGGAACTGCTTTGCCTTTATAATGATCCTTAGCAATAGGTGTCTGTTCCTGATGAGATCCTGAAACATAAACAAGGTCACACCTAAATCTCTCTATTCTTTTTAAGTGGTCTTCTCACTTCTCACACAATATATTACTTTTGAGAGTAATATTTTTCTCACTGAAGAAAGTTTACAAGTAAAGAAACACTTATAATTTTTTTTTCTCAAAGCTACCTCTCCTTTTTCCAGTACACGAGACTGACACTCAGAAATTTATTTTCTTTCATAATATTTTCACACAGTCTCGCAGAAAAGCACAGTCACACATTTTGCAAATAAATAAGAGATGGTTGAGAGGAGTAGTATGCTTGTCAAATAAATAGAGGTAACCTCAAACAAGAGACTATTTATAATTATACAAACACGGGAAAGAATGGAAGAAAATAGACAATATCTGAAGATGAGTCCTCAAGTGGAAGTGATGATAGTGGAGGAACAAACAACACATCAGGATGCTTTAACAAGCTAGTCAGCAGCAAGGAATCATCAGTAGTAGCTGCTACAGTGGAAAGTTGAACAACAACATGATTTGTTGTAGCATCAGGATTTGACTTGTTAGGAGAATGAAATAGGCCAGCATCAGTACTTTGAACTGATGGTTCTTGTGGGGCCTGAGGAATATGAGCTGTTTCAGTAAGTTTTGGTGAAGGTCCTTGTATACTCTCCTCAAGAATAAGATCATTAATAACTGCATCCACCTTTGAAAGTTCATCCGGATGAGCTTTCTTTTCCTTCAATAGTTGCTTAGAATCAACAAGGAGATCACCTTGAGCAAAATCAACAATGATTTGTGCAGCCTCTTAGTCTACATCTTCCCTTTGAGAAGATGGTTCTTGTGTGACTGGATGTGTCTCAGTTGCTAAATCTATTTGAGACTTAGGTTCTTATGGACTGACATCCATAGCAGAGGACTGAGCCTTGTTCTTCTTTCTGATGTACCTAACTACTTTTCCACCTTTTTTCTTCAAGCTGCTCTTTTCAGCTTCCTTGGTCACATCAGTTTCTTTGATCACTGGAATCTTTTTGAGTAGAGCACTAACATCAGTAGTTGGATCTTTGATACCAGTAATATCAACAGAGTCATCAGGATTTGCAACTGTTGATTTCATGATCTTTAACCTAGACCCAATGGGCATCTGATCATCTGAGTTAGAATCATCTTGCTTGATCAGCCTTCTTTTCCTGACTGGGAAATATTCTTCTTTCTTCTTACTCTCATTCAGTAAGACCTGTAGAGCTCTCTGTTCAGAGTTAATAAATTTCTTAATTAGCCTTTTCTTTGGTACAACTGATGCCTTTTGGGAGACACCAGAGGGGGCTGATTTAGGAATTGGATTAGAGTTCTGTTTAGGAGAAAGAATGCTTGGGTTAGAAACAAGATAGGTAGTGTCTTGTTCCACAACATCAGGAAATGTTACAGAGGTGCCATTATCAGGATTTGCAGGAACTTGTGAAGGAGTAGGTCTATTTCTCAACAAAAATTGTATGACCTCCCTAGGAAGGAAAAGAGGTCCTGAAAAATTATTATTTTCATCCCTTTTAATGTGATCAGTGATAGCTTTCTCAGAAATTTGAAACACAGGAAGCAATTCATCATTATCAAATTCAGTATTAGGGCTTAGAAAATTGAAAATTAGTTGCAGAAATCCAGTATACCCTATAACTCCTAATGTATCTGCTCTCCTAGCAATTATGAATTGAAGAATAGTATTACCATAGTCAAAATTACCAGAGTAAAGGAGAGAGTACCCAATTTTCAGAGAAGTAGATGGAAGAGCATCAAAATTTGTTGTTTTATTCAAGAAACACCTGCTGATGTAGTCAAAGAACAAATTCCATTCTCTCTTCAATTTTGTCCTTGTCAATTTGCCAATGGTTGTGATTTTACCTTTATAGCTCAGGGTTCTGAGCATATCAAACAGCTGCTCAGTTGCATAGTTATCAGAAGCACCATCACAAGCGGGCAATCTCAATGCTTGAACCAGGACATCAGCATCAACCTCATACCTGTGTCCCTTATATTCAAAAGAGAAAGCAGTGTTTGTTTCATTAACCAGAGCTGCATTCCATACCTGTTGTCAGTATTTGGAACCTCTTATCTGTTAGGATTTGACAATGTCAGGATTTGGCGATTCAAATTCATCAGTATTTGTCAAAATAACGCAAATTTATCATAAAACCACAATTTTAATCGCAATAATCATTACAACATACATGTTAAGTGTATTATTTAGAGATTAACTGGATACAACTAAGAACAAGCACATGCACACACAACTAAAGAACATAGATTAGGTCTTGTAAACAAAATTTTTTATTAATAGTTCAAAAGAATACATTTCTTAAAATTTTGATTACATACATAAGAGATTACAAGAGAATACTAGTCTAGTAAAGAAAAATAGCTATAACAGCCTTGGTCTGAGAAGCCTGACAAAGCTGATGGTGAAGAGAAACAGCCAGAGGATCTTTGTTAGGAGAACCAAGGCTGTGGATGTTTATTGATTCCTCCTACTCTTCACGAACAACACAACAAGACGAATGATCTGTTCCTGCTGACGGAGAGCTTCTCCCCTTTCTTCCACCAAGCGATCGAGATGGAGGTGATAATCCATCTCGAAGAACACGAGGTGCGTCCAGACCTCCTGTAGAACCCAGTTCCACACTTCATTGGGAATGGCAGTGATGTGCCATTCCTGTTGCCAATCTTCGCAGATAAACTCCATGATGAAGGTTTCGTAGTTCATGAACATATTGCATTGAACCATTTTTGTGAGAGAGAAGAAAAAGATTGAGAGAGATTTGAGAGTTGAGTGTTGGGAATATATGATTAGACTGGATGAGAATGGTGGTTTAAATAATCGAGAGAGAGGGAATATAAAAAGAATAGGGGTTTGATTAATTATTAAGTGCAGAGTTAACTTAATGATTTAACCAAAAAATATCTTATTGATGCGCGTTTCCCTAGACTGATTTGCAATGATGACAATGATATATATTTATACATGCACATTTAACAAATAAATTCTTTTAATTTAACATGCATATAATAAAATACATAAAAAAAATTCCCAACGTAACTTCTTCAACAGTATTTAGGACACATCAGGATTTGATCAATATACATCAGGATTTGATCAAATATAAAATAAAAAGAAATTATTTATCCCAAATAACCATACCAAGTTCATCGACAAGCTTTGTAAATGTTGCTCCAGGTAATGGCTTTGTGAAGATATCAGCCAGCTGTTGATCAGTAGGAACAAAATGAAGCTCAATTGTCCCTTCCATAACATGCTCTCTTATAAAGTGATATCAGATACTGATATGTTTAGTAAGAGAGTGTTGCACTGGGTTTCCTGTCATAGCAATAGCACTTTGATTATCACAATAAATAGGAATTTTAGAAAATGATAATCCATAGTCCATGAGTTGATTCCTCATCCATAATAACTGAGCACAGCAGCTCCCAGCTGCAATATATTCAGCCTCAGCAGTTGAAGTAGAAATGGATTTCTGCTTCTTACTGAATTATGAGACTATTTTACTCCTAAGAACTGACAGCTTCCAGATGTACTCTTCCTGTCTATCTTGCATCCAGCAAAGTCAGCATCCGAATATCCATACAAACCAAAATCAGCTTCCCTTGCATACCATAGACCAAGTGATGCAGTACCTTGAGGTATATAAATATTCTCTTCACTGCAATAAGATGTGGCTCCCTAGGATTTTCCTGAAATCTTGCACACAAAAGGTGGCAAACATAATGTCTAGCCTACTAGCCGTTAGGTACAGAAGAGAACCAATCATACCTCTGTAGTTTGTGACATCAACTGCTGTACCTTCATGAGGATCAAGCTTTATAGCAGTTGCCACAGGAGTAGTTGCAGTTGCACTTTCTTGCATATTAAACCTTTTCAACAGATTCTTTGTGTACTTGGACTGATTAATGTAGATGCCATTATCAGTCTGCTTAATTTGCAACCCCAAGAAATAGCTCATCTCTCCCATCATACTCATTTGATATCTTGATTGCATCAACTTTGAGAACTTGTCACACAGTTTTGGATTAGCTGATCCAAAAATAATATCATCCACATAAATTTGAACTAACAACAAATCTTTTCCTTTATTCAGATAAAATAAAGTTTTATCTATTGTACCTCTTTTGAATCCACTTTCAAGTAGAAACTGAACAAGAGTCTCACACCATGCTCTAGGTGCTTGCTTTTGTCCATAGAGTGCTTTTTCAAGTCTATAAACATAGTCATGATGTTTAGGATCCACAAAACCTGGTGGTTGTTCAACATAAACTTCTTTTTCAAGTTCTCCATTGAGAAGTGCACTCTTGACATCCATCTGAAAGATTTTGAATTTCTTGTGTGCAGCATATGCCAAAAAAATTCTGATTGCTTCCAGCCTAGCAACATGAGTAGATGTTTCATCATAGTCAATGCCTTCCTGTTGGGAATATCCTTTAGCCACTAATCTTGCCTTGTTTCTGAAAATAGTTCCATCATAATCAGTTTTATTTCTGAAGACCCACTTTGTGCCTACAATTGACCTGTTTTTAGGACTAGGCACCAGCTTCCAGACTTCATTTCTTTCAAACTCATTCAACTCTTCTTGCATAGCTATGACCCAATCTACATCCTTAAGTGCATCTTCTATTTTCTTTGGCTCTTCCTTTGAAAGTAGATTATGATACATACATTCATTTTGAGTTGCACTCCTTGTCTTTACACCTTCATCAGGATTTCCAATGATCAGATCAGGAGTATGATCTTTGGTCTATTTTCTGGCATGAGGAAATGTCCTTCTTGAACTAGATGCTCCCCCTGAATCATGTGCCTCATCAATTGCATTTGAGGCTCCCCCTGAATCAGTGTTGTTAACTCCTGATATAGAATTAGGACTTGACTCATGTTTTCCTAATGTTGAATCAGCATTAGATTATGAGTGATCAGATTGAGAAAAACCTTGAGTTGATTCTTCAGTATTAGTACTATCAGTTGAACCTTCCTGTTGCTCCCCCTCAACATGTGCAGGTTCATTAATACAATGATCATCTTCAGGATCTGAAGGAGTATCATGATTTGGATCATCAGTAATTGATAATCCATTAGAGTTTGATGCAGATTCTAATAGTGATTTTTCATTTGGAAAGATCAAACTTTCATGAGAGTCTTCCTCAAAACTAGGAATCTTCTTATCATCAAAAGATACATTGATGGAGATAACTACAGTATTTGTTCTCAGATTGAAAACCATGTATGTTCTTGATGGTGAGTAACCAACAAAGATTCCTTCATCATTTTTCGATTCAAATTTTCCTAGCTGATCGGTATGAGTTCTCAGAATAAAGCACTTACATCCAAATACATGAAGATGTTTGAGACTGAGCTTCTTTTCTTTTAGCATCTGATAAGGAGTAACACCATGTCTGTTTATCAGTGTGATATTCTGAGTATAACAGATTGTGTTCACTACTTCAGCCCAAGAGTAAGTGGGTAGTTTGGCTTCTTCTAGCAGAGTCTTTCCAGCTTCAATCAGATTTTTGTTCTTTCTCTCGATAATACCATTTTGTTGAGGGGTGCCAGGAGCTGAGAATTGTTGTTGTATGCCTTTATACTTACAGACTTCCTCCACTTTCGAGTTCTTGAACTCAGTGCCATTATCACTTCTCAATATTTTCACTTTGAAGTTAGATCCATTCTCAATTTGCCTTACATGATCCAGAAGAATTTCTGGAGTTTCATCCTTCCTGTGTAGAAAATAAACCCAAGTGCATCTAGTGAAATCATCAACAATTACAAGTGTGTACCTTTTCTTGTTGATAGGCATTATATTCACTGGTCCAAAGAGATCCAGATGTAACATATGATATGGTTCAGTGATAGAGAATTCTGTTTTACTTTTGAAAGATACTCTTCTTTGCTTGGACTTTTGGCAAGCATCACAAAGACCATCAAATGAGTATAGCATATTTGGTAATCCTCTTACTATCTCCTTCTTGCCAAGTTCATTGATTGAATTGAAGTTGAGATGTGAGAGCTTCTTGTGCCAATTCCAGCTCTCTTCTACTGATGCCTTTGAGATAAGGCAAGTAGCTTCTTACTCAAGACTTTCATGCAGTCTTGCTTCATACATGTTGCCATGTCTGTATCCCATCAAGATAACTTTCTTTGACTTGTTATGAACAACTTCACAGTGAGAGTCATAGAACACCACATGATAACCTCTGTCAGTGATTTGACTGATGCTTAGAAGATTGTGCTTCAGTCCTTCCACCAAAGCTACATTCTCTATTACTACCTTTCCAATTACTAAATTGCCATATCCCAGAGTATGTCCTATATTTCCATCCCCATAAGATACATTTGGGCGAGCCTTTCTCTCAAATTCTGACAGCAGGGATTTATTTCCAGTCATGTGTCCTGAACATCCACTATCCAAGACAAGAGTATTTTTCCTGTTACCCTGCAGTCAGAGGAGTAATAATTAGAAGGATTTTTAAGGAGCCACATTTGTTGGGCCCTCATTTTGGACAACTTAAGTCTTTGTGATCTAGACTTACTTCTGACAGTTTTTCCCTTGTCAGGATTTGTTTTATCAGAAGTAGATTTAGTAGAACTAGAAGAATTAAGCACATAAGCAGTTTTATTAAATTTTGGAAAAGGTTCATAGTAGTTGTGATACAGCTTATGATAGGAACTACAAGTGTAAATTGAATGCCAACTACTACCACAATGAAAACAAGGATTTTGTGGTTTATAAAATACTGATCTACCCCTAACATCAGACTCAGGAATAACAGTTTTCATTCTCTTACTCCTCCTACAATCAATAGAAAGATGATTAGTATTACCACAGTTAAAACAAGTTTTTCTAGGAGCATTGGGAACAAACTTATAGTTAGAATTCTTAGAAATACCTTGCTTACCATTCCTGTTTCTTTTTATACTTTTTACTTGAGGTTTGTCAGTAACCTCAAATAATTTCTTTTTCAATTGTATTTTGGAGAAAAGTCCTATGTTCTTTTCTTTCTTAACAGCCTTAATGTTCTCCTGGTTTTCCTTTCTTTGAGTTTTATCATTTACTACCTTTTCTTGGGATGCTGAGGTTGAACCCTTCTCAAAGGTAGATTTTGGTTAATCAGCTTCTGAAGAGATAAACTTAACAGGAGTCTTAAGGGTAATTTTATTTTCAGTGTCAACATCCTTAACTTCATCTACATAACCAAGACATTCTTTCCAGTTTTTCTTAGAAATCATCTCATGAACCTTTTTGCCCGAAATAGTCCAGGCTTTAAGGGTTTTCCTCTCATTTTCAAATTCATTCTCTAATATACTATGGCCCCGTTTGGTATTGCTATTGCAGACAGTTACAACAACTTTTTGTTGAAAAGCTGTCAGAATGGTGTTTGGTAAATTCTAAAAGCTGTTGTCTGGAAAAGCGTTTTTGGTCTAAAAGCTGCTGTTAGCAAAAGCATGTCCTCAATGCTTTTGAAAAAAGCTGTTTTCAGCTTTTACATGAAGTAGCTATCAGTTTCACCATCAAACCTTCTCAACAATATTATTTTTATATATTATATCTCAAAATATGCATAAATGAAAAAAAATTACCAAAAAATCATCTAAATTTTTCTGACAGCACTTTTTCCACCGGCAATTTTTCTCACAGCACAGCAGTTTTGAACAGCACTCCCAAACATATCCTATACTTAGCTTCTAGTATCTTTAATGTATGTTTAGCTTTCTCACATTCTTTTTGAATTTTAATCTGATTTACTAAGTCAGACTCCAACTGATCATTCTTAGATTTTAAGATTTCATTTTCAATTAACAGTCTATTATTTTCTAAAATCTTACTTTTAAAATTTCCATGGAGAGACTTAAGAATAGATTTCAATTCAGATATATCTTCAGTATCAAGAGAGAAGAGAGAAGTTGATACCTTAGAATCAGAGGAATCAGGAGTATCAAAACTAACCATCAGTGCATAGCATGTTTCTTCATTTTCAAAATCAGTGGAATCCATCCAATCCTTGCTTGATGTAATCAAGGCTTTGTTCTTCCCTTTGTCATGCTTTGTCTTTTTGCACTCTGTAGCAAAGTGACCAGGTTCATCACAGTTGTAGCACTTGATTTTTGATCCGTCAACTTTTCCAGCTTTGGAGTCCTTTCCTTCTCTTTTTCCAGACGACTTCCTTTCTCCTCCAATGAACTTCTTCCTGGAGCTTCTTTTCTTCTGAGACTTCATGAACTGCATCCTCTTGAAGCCCTTAACTAGCAATGTATCCATTTGCATGACATCAGAATCTGTCACGTTCTCATCAGTTTCAGAATCAGTATCATCATCAGGATTTGATGATGAATCATCTGTATCTGATTCTGACAGATTATTCTTTTTCCTTACAGCTTCAACAGACCTGTCATTTGAAGCTTTAACATTCACTTTCAAAGAAACTGATTTTCCCTTATTGTTTTTCCTCTCTTTCCTTTGCTGAACTTCCAAATCATGAGTTCTCAGCATGCCATAGATTTCATCTAGAGTGGCTATTTCCAAATCATACTGATGTCGTATGATTGAAGTCTGAGTCTCCTATTCCTCATTCAAAGCTCTCAGAAACTTGGTGTTTGAATCTTCCAGATCGTACACCTTTCCCACCAAAGATAGATTGTTAAGCAGGGTGAGAAACATGTCATAGATGTTGGTGAGACTTTCATCAGACTTTGCCTCAAAGGGTTCATATTCTTGAATTAGAACAGCCCTTCTATTCTTCTTGATGGCCATGGTTCCTTGACCTTGAGTCTCAAGGGCATCACAGATTTCCTTGGCAGTCTTGTAGGCTATAACCCTGTTTGACATCACAGAGTCAAGACTGTTATGCAAAATATTTCTTACCTTTGCATCCTTTAGCACAACAATTTTCTCTTCTGGTGTCCACTCACTTTTCTCCTTCAACTGAAGGTGTTCAGCAACAATAAGTGTTGCAGGCACCAATTTTGTTGGCTTGTAAGGTCCATCATTGATTACGTCGAGGTAGTCTGGATCTGTAGCTTCCAGGTGCAAGAGCATCTTCACCTTCCATGTAGGATATTAAGTCTTTTTCAGAATGGGGATTTTAATACTTTCATACTTGTTTAGAGGCATGTTTAGATCATTTCTGATTGTAAATTTATCAGTTAGCTCTGCTACCAATTTTTGCCCAGTAGTAATACAATTGTTTAAGGGGGGTTGGATACAATTATATAGATGTTTCGAACAAGTATAAAAGTATAACAATTCTTTATATTTCTGATAAAAACTGTTACAAACTCTCTCAAGAAATATTGATGTTCTTGAGATCTGCTAGGTTGTAAAATGCTCGAGTTAATCACTATGTGATGACCTAAACTGTGTTTATATAATACACAACTGCTACAAATCAGTCTAAGATATGCATTATCAATTACTAACAGAAAATGATACATATCTTTAACTGAATACATAAAATCCTATCACTCAGAACGTAACAGATATCCATCCCTCAAAATAAGGAACATAATCAATCTTCATAACAGACTGCCTTAAGATGCTGATAACATGCAAATACTGATGATGCATTAATTCCTGACAACACATCAAATACTGATGACATCTAAAATGCAGTTAGATCCTGAGCTTCTTCTGATCATTGGGAATCAACACGTAACAAACGCCAACTTTCATTGCAGAAATACCCTACTACCAGAAATCCACAAAAGAGATAGAAGCTGAATAAACACCAATTATGTTGAGACCCTATATGTCTATAGAATTTGACAACATAAAGTTTAATGAACAAGTTATCTATCGTGATTACATAAGGAAAGTAAGATGGTTAAAATTACCTAAGAATCACGCATAACAATTATACATGAACCTATGCTAGCATGGCAAGTTCTAAATCTCTATATTCACTGTCGCTTCAATAGAGATTAACAAACTAGATTATATGTTCGTGACGCACATAAGACGAATATGCCCAACCAATAATAGGATATCATACAATCACCACACACTTAGGTATCAAAACAATTAACTATAGAAATCCATAAGTAAATCCGTTAGAACCCCATGACCACGAGTAGTTCATAACCGAACTCATCGTCACCATGGGTTCCAATGAAAGCATGGTAAATAACAATGATAAACTAGGTCTGAAATAACTGAATAATAATAACAAAGTATGTTAACAAGAGTATTAGGTTCAAACAACAAAGTAAACAAGCATCCAAGATTACAATTTAAGCAAAGAATCACAAGTAAAAATAAGATCTTATTCTCCTTCGTTGTATTGTGCTATTAGGTCTTCTTGCTGCTATCTCCTTACTCTTCTATCTGAAAAACGTCTTTTAAAAGTCTTTAAATACCAACCCAACAGATCAGGAGTCCATCAAATCAATCTTATAACTTAATCAGGATTCCAAAAATTCGATATTGCGCGGCCGCCCCGAGTTTCTGACAAATGGGCGCGACCGCTCCCAAGACTAGCGCGGCCGCCCTGACCTTCTGGAAAATCTGAATTTTTCTGCTTTCTTGACCTTCTCGTGTTGGTTTCTTGTGCGCAGTCGACTGAGGTTCCATCCTAACACTCTTTTAAGCATAAAACATGCAATATCCATTCCTTCTTTCGAATATGCCCTGAAATGCAAAACTCTACGAAAAAATATCAAAAACATAAATATCTTGAGTACAAAACACCAATTCGAGGCTTTACGAAGCGTTCTATGTGGATATAAATGCCAGTTAACACACCCCCAAACTTGAATCGATGCTTGTCCTCAAGCATAACAGACTCAAAAACAAAAAATAAAAATACATGAATGCAACTAACATGAATGCAACTATCCTTAGAATAACTTAACCAACCAATAAGCAACATCTCAAAAAATGCAATTATTCGCACAAAGTTCAATCAAATCCCACAAATCGACTCACAAGCCAAAAATGTGTGTGTGTGCAATTGTTTAACAGATATACTCTCGAAACTAGATCAATAATTATAACTCACCTTTCGTCAAGACAATCACAAGGTTATAAATAAAATAAACGATAAACACAAAATGACTGATAACACTTCAATTCTATCAGAGTTATACAAGAATTCATGCTTTTATTGATAACACATAAAAAAACACAAACATGCGTATTTGATCGTGCAATGAGCGAGGTCCACAAAAGACTTATGCAATAGTACCCATGTAGCGAGAGTTAGGTTAGCGGATCCCAGACTATAAAAGCCTTAGGTCACTAGGCACAAAGTCCCCTAGAACTTAATAACTTGAGTATTAACGAGCCCACTCGCGATCAATTATACATAACACATATTTTTTCCTTTTTCTTTTTCTATTTTTTTCTTGTTTTTTTCTTTTTTTTCTCATGTTCTGAACGATTGCGTTTCGATCCATCTCGCTCAACCCTAGACTACTCATAAAAATATGAGCCGACTACTAGCCATTTGACGCCTAGACACAACTAGCATTGATATCCAATATTTTTCTCCAATTTTAAAAATCCATGTTATTTTGTCACTAAGAGAATAACATAAATTCTAGACATAAACAAGTGATTAAACCTCGACAAACAAACAAGTCTTAATCATGATCTAGCACTCAAGCAACCTATAAGACTTAGTGAAATTTTCTTATTTCTAGCATGCAAATAAATTCCTTAGGGCTTAACATTCCTCTATACGACATCACTACACTCGAATCAACATCACAAATTAATCGGAAAAGCAACCTAAGGGATCATGATATAATGCCAATGCAACTATATGCAACATACTAACATGATAACAAATACGCAAAACAAAAATAAAAACAAATAACTACATGACAAATATGCAAACTATATAAACTAACTATCATGAATATGCATCTATATGGACTCACACACAAATATTCCTTAACTATCACCCCCAAACTTAAAAATTTCACTGTCCTCAGTGAAGGTAATAGCAAGGAATCAAGGCATACCTACTCGGAAGAAGAAGGATCACCCTCTTCGGGTGGAGGATCAGGCGGCCAATCAACCTCGACACCAGTGTCTCGGAAAATAGTACCGAGAGCGTGTGTCAAATCTTCAGCAAAACATTGGTGGATGTCATGCATAACCTCAATATGCCGAATCAACCTTCTATACTGCGCATCACCAATACCAAACCTATCAACTGTCTGTGGTGCACGAGAGGGACCCTCTGTAAGCACGGGAGGAACCGGCCGGTCACCCTTTAGATTATCATAGATATATTCCAAACCCTTGTCAGGGGGTGCACCTAAAAATGTATAACTCAAATGATTGATAAGTGGCATTTTATACCACTTAGAACGTCTTAAAATGGCTTAAATTGGTGTCTTGAAATCAAGTATTTTGTGTATTTGATGCGTTTTTCTAGTGTTTATGCATTTCAGGGTATTAGTTGCATTTCGGGGGAGGAATCATCAAGAATAAGCCTTGGCATGTGTTCACCATTGCGAGAGGAAAGGAATGGGCAGATTACGGCGAAGAAACGGAGCAAGCCTGGATTTTTTCCAGTAGAGGCCTGCGCGCCCGCGCAGCAATGCTGAGCGGCCGCGCAGCAACCTGCGCGCCCGCGCAGCTATGCTGAGCGGCCGCGCAGGGTCGGGGAAAAAGATAAATTATTTTAGACTTCTACTTCTGTTTGGCTTCCAACTTCTATGTAATCTGAGTTTTATGGGACTATTATATAGGTAGATTTGAGACGTTTTCACAGAGAGTATTAAGGGGATTATGTTTTAGATTGTGTTTTACGCAAGAAGCGAAGGAGATAAGGAAGAAGACCGATTTACCACACCGCAACGAAGAGGAAGCATATTTTCTTGTGATTCTTGTTTCGTTGTAACGTTGGATGCTAGTTTTCTTGCTTTGACTTATTTACTCTTGTGACGTACTCTGTTTTAATATAATTAGTTTAGTTATTATTTTCTTGTGTTTGTTTGTCATGATTTCATATGAACCCATGATGGCGATAAGTTCTATTATGGGCTAATCGTGATCATGGGGTTGTAACGGATTTATTATGGAATTCTTTAGTTAATTGTTTAATACTTTAGTGTGTGATGATTGCATGATATCTAGTATTGGTTGTGCGTATTCGTCTTATGTGCGTCGCGAACATATAAGATAGGGTGTTAATCTCTTGTGAAGCGATGGTGGATCTTGAGATTTAGAACTTGCCATGCTAGCATAGATTCATGTACGTTGAGCATGATTAGTGGGTAACTCTTACAGTTTTATTTGCCCTATGTAATCAAAATGAATAACTTGAGCTTAAATCGTTGTGTTGTCAATTTCTGTAGACATATAGGAACTCAACATAATTGATGACTATTCAACTTCTATCTTAATTATGGATGCTTGGTAGAATGGTATTAGTACAATGAAAGTTGGCTTTTATCAGTTTCGTGTTATTCGATTAATATCATCACTGTCACATGCTAAAGGTAATAACAATGGCTATAGAAGGAAGTAATAATGAAGTTGTGATCTCATAAGTGTTTTATTATTGATAAATTGAAGTGTTAGTTAAGTGGTTAATTAAGTAGTTAATTATTGTTAATATTTAATCAACAATTTTAAGTGTTATTATCTTAACATTGAGAAGTAATCATACATTGGTGAGTGAGTTTAATTAGACAATAATTTAGTCTGAGTCTCTGAGGGAACGAACTAGAAAATATTCTATATTACTTGCGAACGCGTATACTTGCGTGAATATTAGCGCGTGTTTTTGCCCTAACAAGTTTTTGGCGCCGCTGCCGGGGACTCGGCGTATTTGTTTAGTTTATGTACTTACCATCATTGGTCATTAGGACTCAGTGATTAGGACGTAGTAGTTACTTACTCTTTTCGGTTGTGTTTCAGGTACTTTAGCAAGCGTTTATGCAAACTCGTTCTCGTGCTCGCAAGAGGACTTTAGATACAGCTGAGGAGACAGACGAAGTTCTTGATATTCCGGAGAAGTTAGATTTTGAGGATTCGGATTCAGGAACTGAGCAGAAAGAACCAGTAAACATGGGAGATCGTATTGTTCAAGCTGATCCAGCTCTTATGGATTTTTCTCGGCCTAAAATTGATGACATTCAGTCAAGCATCCTTCATCCGGCTATTCAAGCTAACACCTTTGAAATCAAGCCGGGCACTATTCAGATGGTGCAGAATTCTGTTTCTTTTGGAGGAGCGGCAACTGAAGACCCCAACATGCACATAAGGAATTTTATCGAGATCTGCAGCACTTTTAAGTATAATGGCGTGACTGATGAGGCTATCAAGTTGAGGCTTTTCCCATTCTCACTGAGGGATAAGGCTAAAGACTGGTTATATTCTGAACCAGCTGGGTCCATCACTACGTGGCAAGATCTTGCGCAAAAGTTTCTGGTGAAGTTTTATCCAATGGCAAAGACTGCTGCTATGAGGAGTGCTCTTACTCAGTTTGCGCAGCAACCTACAGAATCTATGTGCGAGGCTTGGGAACGCTACAAGGAAATGTTGAGAAAATGTCCACATTATAGAATGCCGGATTGGATGGTGATCACTGGTTTCTATAATGGTTTGGGGGCCCAATCTCGGCCCATGCTCGATGCAGCAGCTGGAGGAGCCTTATGGGCTAAAAGCTATACTGAGGCGTATAATCTTATCGAGACGATGGCTGCAAATGAGCATCAAAACCCAACTCAGAGGATGACGTCAGGCAAGGTAGCAGGTATTCTGGAAGTTGATGCAGCCACCGCTATTGCAGCCCAGCTCCAAGCGCTATCAATGAAGGTTGATTCTCTGGCTACGTATGGAGTTAATCAAATAGCTATGGTTTGTGAGCTTTGTGCAGGTTCTCATGCTACGGATCAGTGTTCTCTTGTCAACGAATCTGTTCAGTATGTGAATAATTATCAGCGATAACAGCAGCCTGTGCCAGCGACCTATCATCCTAATAACAGAAATCATCAAAATTTCAGCTGGGGGAATAATTAGAATGCTATTCAGCCACCATATCAGCAAGGAGTGAGTAAACAGTTTAACGCACCTGGATTCCAGCAACCACAGTAGTATGCTACAAGGCAATCATATCCTCAACAGGGAAGTACAGCTACACCCACTAGTGCTGATTTTGAGGAACTTAAGCTGTTGTGCAAGAGTCAGGCGGTTTCTATCAAGACCTTGGAAAATCAAATCGGTCAATTAGCCAATGCAGTGCTCAATCGTCAACCTGGCACTCTTCCCAGTGACACGGAAGTACCAGGCAGAAAGGAAGCTAAAGAGCAAGTCAAGGCTATTACCTTAAGGTCTGGAAAAGTGGCTAATGCTGAAAAGGCAAAGGAAGTCGAAGCTGAAGTTAGATATGAAGAATCTAAGCAAAAGGAGAAAGCGGCGGAACCAAGGAAGACTACTGTTGAACACACTCTGCCTGAGGCTAATACAGGGGAGAAACAGCTCTATCCTCCACCACCTTTTCCTAAGAGATTGCAGCAACAAAAGCTGGATAGACAGTTCGGGAAGTTTCTGGAGGTGTTCAAGAAACTTCACATCAATATACCTTTCGCTGAGGCTCTGGAACAAATGCCTAGTTATGCAAAGTTTATGAAGACTATTCTTGCAAGGAAGGTGAAACTGGATGACCTTGAAACCAGTTGCTCTCACGGAAGAATGCAGCGCTGTTCTGCAGCAAAAGTTACCACCAAAACTGAAAGATCCAGGAAGCTTCACCATTCCTTGCACCATTGGCAATCTAACTTTTGACAAGTGCCTTTGTGATTTGGAAGCAAACATTAATCTGATGCCGTTGTCGATCTTTAAAAAGCTGGATCTGCCTGATCCAAAACCCACATACATGTTGCTACAATTGGCTGACCATTCCATTACTTACCCAAGGGGCATAGTTGAGGATGTGCTCGTCAAGGTGGATAAGCTCTTCTTTCCAGCAGATTTTGTTATTCTGGATTTTGAGGAAGATAAGAAGATTCCCATAATCTTGGGAAGGCCTTTCTTGGCTACTGGCCGTACCTTGATAGATGTGCAAAAAGGTGAACTTACTATGCGGGTCCAAGATCAGGATGTGACCTTCAATGTATTCAAGGCAATGAAATTCCCTACAGAAGATGAGGAGTGCTTAAAAGTGGATGTGATTGATACTGCGGTTACTTCGGAACTCGATCACATGCTAATGTCTGATGCATTGGAAAAGGCCTTAGTGGGGGATTTTGACAGCGATGATGAAGATAGCAACGAGCAATTACAATATCTGAACGCTTCTCCATGGAAGCGAAAGCTGGACATACCATTTGAATCTCTTGGTACTTCTGACCTTAAGAATGCTGAAGGGAAGCTCAAACCATCAATAGAGGAAGCACCTACCTTGGAGCTCAAACCATTACCTGAACACTTGAGGTATGCTTTTTTAGGTGATTCATCTACGTTACCTGTTATTATTTCATCTGACCTTTCAGGTAGTGAGGAAGACAAGCTCTTAAGGATTTTGAGAGAATTTAAATCGGCTATAGGATGGACCATAGCAGACATCAAGGGGATAAGTTCTTCATATTGTATGCATAAAATTCTGCTAGAGGAAGGTAGTAAGCCAACTGTGGAACAGCAGCGAAGACTGAATCCCATCATGAAGGAGGTGGTGAAGAAAGAAATTCTGAAATGGCTAGATGCAGGCATCATTTATCCTATTTCTGACAGCTCGTGGGTGAGCCCCGTACAATGTGTACCTAAGAAGGGAGGTATCACTGTGGTCGCAAATGAAAAGAATGAGCTCATCCTTACTCGAACAGTTACAGGATGGAGAGTATGCATGGATTATAGAAAATTGAACAAAGCCACAAGGAAGGATCACTTCCCCCTTCCATTTATTGATCAAATGCTTGACAGATTGGCGGGTCATGAGTATTTTTGTCTTCTGGATGGTTATTCCGGGTATAATCAGATTTGTATTGCACCAGAGGATCAAGAAAAGACTACCTTCACTTGTCCATTTGGCACATTTGCTTTTCGCAGAGTTTCGTTTGGGTTATGTGGCGCCCCGGCCACTTTTCAGAGATGTATGATGGCTATATTCTCTGACATGATTGGAAATAACGTCGAAGTGTTCATGGATGACTTCTCCGTCTTTGGACACTCATATGATGAATGTTTGAATAATCTGCGCGCCGTACTCAAAAGATGCGTGGAAACTAATTTGGTGCTTAATTGGGAGAAATGTCATTTTATGGTGCATGAAGGCATTATCCTTGGGCATAAGGTCTCTAGCAAGGGTCTGGAGGTGGACAAGGCCAAGGTGGGAGTCATTGAAAATCTTCCCCCACCTAATTCTATGAAAGGAATCCGTAGTTTTCTTGGTCATGTGGGTTTTTATCGGCGATTCATCAAGGACTTTTCAAAGATATCTAAGCCGTTGTGCAATTTGCTTGAGAAAGATGTGCCGTTCAAATTTGATGATGAATATTTGGCAGCATTCGAGACTCTCAAGAAGAGTTTGATCACTGCACCAGTTATTACAGCACCAGATTGGACAGAACCGTTTGAGATGATGTGTGATGCGAGTGATTATATGGTAGGTGCAGTTCTGGGACAGCGCAAGAAAAATCTCTTCCATGTGGTCTACTATGCGAGTAAGACTTTAAATGGTGCCCAATTGAACTACACCACTACTGAGAAGGAGCTTTTGGCTATAGTCTTTGGCTTTGAGAAATTTCGATCTTATCTGCTTGGTACGAAAGTAACAGTATTCACTGATCATGCAGCTATTCGCTATCTGGTTTCTAAGAAGGATTCGAAGCCGAGACTCATTCGTTGGGTGCTTTTACTTCAGGAATTTGAGTTAGAGATCAAAGATAGAAAAGGTACTGAAAATCAAGTAGCTGACCATCTCTCTAGGTTGGAGAATCCCGATTCTACTTCACAAGATAGGACGTTAATCAATGAATCTTTTCCGGATGAGCAGTTGTTTGCAATTCAGGAGGAAGAACCATGGTTTGCAGATATTATAAACTATCTCGTCAGCAATATAATGCCTCTTAATTTGACATCCGCTCAAAAGAAGAAGTTTCTGCATGAGGTGAAGTGGTATATGTGGGATGAACCATATTTGTTTAGATAGGGAGCTGACCAGATCATCAGGAGATGTATCCCGTTCTGTGAGACGGAGGGGATATTACGAGACTGCCATTCCACGGTTTATGGTGGACACTATGGAGGTGAGAAGACGGCAGCTCGTATTCTGCAAGCAGGTTTTTTCTGGCCTACTTTGTTCAAGGATGCTCATCAGTTTGTTTTAAGGTGTGATCGTTGCCAAAGAGTGGGAAATTTGTCAAGGAAGGATGAGATGCCATTAAATGTGATGCTTGAAGTCGAGGTCTTTGATGTGTGGGGAATCGATTTCATGGGGCCTTTTATCGCGTCTTGCAATAATCAGTACATCTTGCTGACAGTCGATTATGTCTCAAAATGGGTCGAAGTTAAAGCTTTACCGACAAATGATGCAAAGGCAGTGCTAAATTTTCTTCATAAGCAAATTTTCACAAGGTTTGGAACACCTCGGGTAATCATAAGTGATGAAGGATCGCATTTTTGCAACCGTAAGTTCACTTCTATGATGCAGCGTTATAATGTGAATCATCGAGTAGCTACTGCCTATCATCTGCAAACAAATGGTCAAGCGGAAGTGTATAACAGAGAGATAAAGTGTATTCTAGAGAAGTTGTTTGTCCGTCAAGGAAGGATTGGTCTTTAAAGCTCGATGAAGCTGTTTGGGCTTACAAAACAGCATACAAAACTCCACTTGGGATGTCACCGTTTCAGTTGGTGTACGATAAGGGATGTCATCTACCGGCGGAGCTTGAGCATAAGGCCTACTGGGCATTGAAGAAATTGAACCTGGATTTAGATGCAGCTGGTAAGAAAAGAATGCTTCAGCTTAATGAACTTGATGAATTTCGACTTCAAGCGTACGAGAATAACAAAATATATAAGGAAAAGGTGAAGAGGTGGCACGATAGGAAGCTACATCCTAAGTTATTTGTGCCAGGGCAACAAGTTCTTTTATTCAACTCTTGGCTCCGACTTTTTCCTGGGAAGTTGAAATCAAGGTGGTCTGGACCTTTTATTGTCAAAACTATGTTTCCACATGGAGCGGTAGAAATTTTTGAGAATGATTCGGACCAAACATTCAAGGTTAACGGTCAGCGGTTGAAGCACTACTATGGGGACATGGCAAACCGAGAGGTGGTTAGTACCATTTTGTTGACTACTTGAGAAAGGTACGGAACGTCAAGCTAATGACGAAAAAGAAGCGTTGTGAGGGAGGCAACCCATGAATTGTTGTTACAGGAACCCTTAGAGGTTAATAACCTATCCAAAAACACAAAAAAATCAGAAAACAGGGGCTGAAAATTTTTTTCCAGAGACCCTCTGCGCGCCCGCGCAGCTATGCTGAGCGGCCGCGCAGGGGTCGAGTTCCAGAAAATTTTTTACAGTTCAGAAAAAAAAAAAACAAACAAAAACACAAAAACAGTTTTAGCCCATAAACCCACGAATTGTTCCCACTACCCCATCATTTTATCCCTTAATTCCCAAACCCTAATCTAATCCACACCCTATATATACATACACCTATCCTACATATCTCCCACAAAACTTCCTACACTTAAACCCTCTCACAAACATCAAAAATCAGTTCTTACACACTTTTATTCACGAATCAATGGCACCCAAGAGAGCACGCACTATTGACAGCAGCAGCACAGTTCCTACTGCTGATTCATCGAGGGGTACTGCTGCAAGGCCTCGGTTAACTGACAGAGCTGCGGAGGAGGAGTACACTAGGCTGTTGGGGAAGCCGATTCTGAAGGAGAGGGGGTTTTTACCATCAGGGAGGGATGGTGAGTTGTTGCCCATGATTGCAGAGAAGGGGTGGATAGCTTTTTGTGAGTCACCCGAAGCAGTACCGATGAGCGTTGTTCGCGAGTTCTACGCGAACGCGAAGGCTGAAAAGAATGGGTTTTCTGTAGTCCGTGGGCTGACGGTTGATTATCATCCTGCGGCGATTCGCCGTGTGATTGGACAGCGAGAGAGGAAGCCCGAGGAGGAGAACTGGAATGAAAAGACTGCTGAGGATTTTGACTTGGATTTGATTTGTGCGACTCTCTGTCGACCGGGCATAGTTTGGACCCGCAGTCCAGGCAATAATGAGTATCGTCACTTTCCGGCGATCACCATGAACAGGTATGCCCGTGCATGGAATGCATTTATATGTGCTAATATTTTGCCTTCTTCACATGCACACGAGGTCACAGTTGAGAGAGCACAGTTGTTGTGGGGAATTCTGCATGATGAGTACTATGTGGACCTTGGTGAGTTTATCTACCAAGGAATTCTGAAGTTTTTGAGGGGAGCAAAGCATATGAACATCCCTTATGCATCCACGGTTACGAAGCTATGCCGAACAGTGGGAGTGAACTGGCCGGCTCATAAGCAGTTGTAGTTGCCAGCAGCTCCGATTGATTCTGGCACTCTGAATGGGATGCAGGAGTGGACCGGTGGTGAGCCTGAGGAGCATGGGCTGGGTTATCGTCTTCCAGGAGGGCGTCCAGCACGAGGTGCTACTATGGCTAGGCCAGGGCATGGTGAGGCTGGTTCTTCGAGAGCTCAGGAGGGTGCTGGGATGGGTGATGCCCAGTATAGGAGGCTTTCACGGCGGATGGATGCCATGTATGAGACGCAGAGCAGGTTTGCTCAGGAGCTCACCCTTCCGTTAGGGACTGCTTTTCGAGGCCTTGGAGCTGATATCCAGTGGCCAGTTTTTGGTGAGGACTCTGCATACCCACCGCCTGATACTCCACCCACTGAGGGTGATGATGATGATGACTCCGAGTAGGTATACCCTATGTTCCTTTCTACTACTTTCACTGAGGACAGTGAAGATTTTTAGTTTGGGGGTGGTAGTTAAGGAATATTGTGTGTGTGTCATTTAGTTGCATATTCATGATAGTTTAGTTCATATAGTTGCATAATTTATGCCATTTAGTTTTTTTTATGAATGTTATGTAGCTCATGCATTTACCATGATCCCTTTTGCAATAAGTTATCGACTGAATTGTGATATTGATGCGAGTGTAGTGATAGCATTAAAGTGATATTAAGTTGTGTAGGTTGATATGCATGCTAGAAACAATTGTAAGTCCACTAAGTCTTAAAGAATGCGTAAGAGCTAGATTGTTGTTATGATTTGGTTGTTTTCAAGGTCAATCTACTTATTATACTTAGAATTCGATTATAGGTTCTTAGTGATAAAGACATGAAAAAAGAAAAATTCTGGAGAAAAAAATATGGAAGTTGTTGCTAGTTGTGGCTAGGCGTCAAATGGCTAGTAGCCGGCTCGCATATGTTGCGAGTAGTCTAGGGTTGAGCAAGATGGAGCGAAACGCACTTGCTCAGAAGTTATAAAAAAAAAAAAAATTTGCATAATTGATCAAGAGTGGGCTCTTTGGTATTCGAGTTATTAAGTTCTTAGGGGACTTTGTGCCTAGTGACCTAAGGCTTTTAGAGTCTGGGATCCGCTAACCTAACGCTCGTTATATGGATACCATTGTATAAGTCTTTTGTGGACCTCACTCATTGCACGGTCAAATAAGCATTTGAGTTGTAAATAAAAAGCACGATTCCGTAGTAAGCTCCAGAGCTCTTATAGTGTTGTATATCACTTTGTGCCTAGAATTTTTATTCTTTGTATAATCGTAGGATTGCCTTGAGGATAGTCTAGTCATAGTAATTGGTCTAGTTCCGAAGCATATCTGTTAAGCATTTGCACACACCACGTTTCTGGCTGTATGTCCGTTTGCATGAGTTTATTGATCTTTAGTTGTCTAACTGCATTCGTTGAGATGTGACAATTTGGTTGGTTAATTGTAGTAAGGGGGATCGTTGCATTTTCATATAGATTGCATTCATGCATATTTTTATTTGTTTTTGAGTCTGTGACGCTTGAGGACAAGCATCGATTTAAGTTTGGGGGTGTGATAAGTGGCATTTTATACCACTTAGAATGTCTTAAAATGGCTTAAATTGGTGTCTTGAAATCAAGTATTTTGTGTATTTGATGCGTTTTTCTAGTGTTTATGCATTTCAGGGTATTAGTTGCATTTCGGGGGAGGAATCATCAAGAATAAGCCTTGGCATGTGTTCACCATTGCGAGAGGAAAGGAATGGGCAGATTACGGCGAAGAAACGGAGCAAGCCTGGATTTTTTCCAGTAGAGGCCTGCGCGCCCGCGCAACAATGCTGAGCGGCCGCGCAGGGTCGGGGAAAAAGATAAATTATTTTAGACTTCTACTTCTATTTGGCTTCCAACTTCTATGTAATCTGAGTTTTATGGGACTATTATATAGGTAGATTTGAGACGTTTTCACAGAGAGTATTAAGGGGATTATGTTTTAGATTGTGTTTTACGCAAGAAGCGAAGGAGATAAGGAAGAAGACCGATTTAGCACACCGCAACGAAGAGGAAGCATATTTTCTTGTGATTCTTGTTTCGTTGTAACGTTGGATGCTAGTTTTCTTGCTTTGACTTATTTACTCTTGTGACATACTCTGTTTTAATATAATTAGTTTAGTTATTATTTTCTTGTGTTTGTTTGTCATGATTTCATATGAACCCATGATGGCGATAAGTTCTATTATGGGCTAATCGTGATCATGGGGTTGTAACGGATTTATTATGGAATTCTTTAGTTAATTGTTTAATACTTTAGTGTGTGATAATTGCATGATATCTAGTATTGGTTGTGCGTATTCGTCTTATGTGCGTCGCGAACATATAAGATAGGGTGTTAATCTCTTGTGAAGCGACGGTGGATCTTGAGATTTAGAACTTGCCATGCTAGCATAGGTTCATGTACGTTGAGCATGATTAGTGGGTAACTCTAACAGTTTTATTTGCCCTATGTAATCAAAAGGAATAACTTGAGCTTAAATCGTTGTGTTGTCAATTTCTGTAGACATATAGGAACTCAACATAATTGATGACTATTCAACTTCTATCTTAATTGTGGATGCTTGGTAGAATGGTATTAGTACAATGAAAGTTGGCTTTTATCAGTTTCGTGTTATTCGATTAATATCATCATTGTCACATGCTAAAGGTAATAACAATGGCTATAGAAGGAAGTAATAATGAAGTTGTGATCTCATGAGTGTTTTATTATTGATAAATTGAAGTGTTAGTTAAGTGGTTAATTAAGTAGTTAATTATAGTTAATATTTAATCAACAATTTTAAGTGTTATTATCTTAACATTGAGAAGTAATCATACATTGGTGAGTGAGTTTAATTAGACAATAATTTAGTCTGAGTCTCTGAGGGAACGAACTAGAAAATATTCTATATTACTTGCGAACGCGTATACTTGCGTGAATATTAGCGCGTGTTTTCGCCCTAACAATGATCTGGCAGTGGTTTGAGCCCAGGTGTGGGAGCTTCTTCAATAGACGGCTCAATACGCTCCTGAGAAATTTTCAGCTCTGCTAACCCAAAAGAATCGAATGGAATATCCAACTTTCTCTTCCACGGAGGTGCATTCAAAACATGCAGTTGCTCTGCTCCTTCTTCATCTTCAATAACTGATTCCCCTATAAAGGATCTCTCTAAGGTCTCTGACTTTAGAAATTGCTCAAGCTCCAAATTCACGACAGGGTCGACTCGCTCTACTTTAAAGCGCTGCTCTTTATCTGTGGGTAACTTTATTGCCTTGAACACATTAAAAGTGACCTTTTGATCTTAAACCTTTATCGTAAGCTCACATTTTTTCACATCGATCATAGTTCGGCCTGTAGCCAAGAATGGTCTCCCCAAGATAATGGGAATCTTCTTATCTTCCTCAAAGTCTAGAATGACGAAATCAGCAGGGAAGATGAGCTTATCCACCTTAACCAAGATATCCTTCACTACTCATCGCGGATAAGTGATTATCCGATCGACCAACTGTAAGGACATCTTTGTCAGTTTTGGCTCAGGCAAACCAAGTTTCTTGAAAACGGACATGGGCATCAGATTGATGCTAGCTCCCAAATCACACAAACACTTGTTGAAAGACAGATTGCCAATGGTGCAAGGTATCGTGAAGCTTCCTGGATCTTTAAGCTTAAGAGGTAGTTTCTGTTACAACACAATACTGCACTCTTCCGTTAGAGCAGCGGTTTCCAACTCGTCAAGTTTTAGCTTCCGAGATAGAATACCCTTCATGAACTTAGCATAGCTCAGCATCTGTTCTAGAGCTTCGACAAAAGGTATGTTAATGTGCAACTTCTTGAAAACTTCCAGAAACTTGGCAAACTGCTTGTCGAACTTCTGCTTCTGAAGTCTTTTAGGATATGGTGGAGGTGGATAGACTTGTTTATCCCTTGTATTACCCTCAGGAGGATTGTTTGCAACAGCTTTCTTCTTCGGTTCCACCTCGGCATCCTTCTGCATAACTTTTTCAGCTACAATCTCATTTTCTGGAATTGGTAAGGGTGTAGTCGCACCTGCATTCTGGACATAATTTTCAGACTCTTTGTCTTGCTGAATTTGGGGGCTTGCGACCTTTCTAGACCTCAAGGTGATGGCGTTCACCTGTTCTTTAACTTCCCTCTAGCCTGGATTGGCTTCTATATCACTAAGAAGCGTTCCTGGTGGTTGATTCAATAAGGCGTTAGCAATTTCCCTATTTGGTTCTCCAGAGTCTTGATAGAAGCAGCCTGGATTTTGCATATAAGAGCCTGATTTATGCATATAAACCTCAACTCCTCTAATTCATATTTTCATTCGAAGATTGAACTACACCTCCATGAGTTTGTTGTTGAAGTTGGAGTTGTTGTCTTGGTGCAATTTTTTGCTGAAAACCAGGAGGATTGAATTGCTTGTTTCCAAACTGCTGGAATAGCTGTTCTATCGCTTTCTGATTGTTGCTCCAGCTGAAGTTAGGATGATTCCAATTGTCAGGATAATAAGTGTCTGGAACTGGTTGCTGCGATCTCTGAACGTTGCTCATAAAATGAGCTAATTCACTAGATATAGTGCATTGCTCCATCGCATGTGAACCTGCATAAAGCTCACAAACAATTGTTCTCGATGAACTTCATAGTTAGCCAGAGAATCGATCTTCATAGACAACGCCTTTAGTTGAGCAGTGATAGTCGTAGCTGTATCCATTTCAAGAACTCCTGCTACCTTACCCTGAGGTAGTCTCTGAGTTGGATACTCATATTCATTAGCAGCCATCAGTTCAATTAGCTCATAATCTTCCTCATAGCTTTTAGCCCATAGAGCTCCACCTGATGCTGCATCAAGCATGGGTCTTGACTGTGCTCCCAACTCATTATAAAAGCAATTGATCACCATCCAGTCAGGTATTCCATGATGAGGACACTTTCTAAGCATCTCCTTGTAGCGCTCCCAAGCTTCACCCGATTGTTGCGCGAATTGGGTAAGAGCATTCCTGATTGCAGCTATTTTTGCTATAGGGAAGAATTTAGTGAGAAACTTTTGAGCAAGATCTTCCCAAGTAGTAATCGAACCAGTTGGTAGAGAATGGGAATAGTCTCAGTTTCACCGCATCCTCAGAAACACCATTGAACCTGAAGGTGTCGCATATCTCTATGAAATCCCTGATGTGCATATTTGGATCTCCTGTCGGAGCACCCCAAAACTGAACTAAGTTCTGGACCATCTGGATCACGCCAGGCTTAATCTCAAAGGTATTAGCCACGATGGCTGGCCTGACAATGCTAGATTGAATGTCATTGATTTTGGTTGAGAAAAATTAATCAACGCTTTCTTTCCTGCGGCTGGATCTCCCATTGTAATGATTACTTCTTATTATTCACTTTCTTTTTACACTTCTTCAATAGTTGCCTTAAGAGATTGAGAACGTGTTCGCATACACGCTCTCTCTGGTACTTGAAACACAAACGAGTAAATCATGAAAGTAAAAGAATCTGAGTCAGTGAACTTTAACGACCACTAATGTCAAGCACATAAACGAAAATTAACACTGAGTCCCCAGCAACGGTGCCAAAAACTTGTTAGGGCGAAAACACGCGCTTAAATTACACACAAGTATACGCGTTCGCAAGTAGTATAAGATATAAATTAGATTCGTACCCACAGAGATACTTTTTAGTTAACTTAAGATTATGCACCTATACAACAATGGTATGGCTATTGCTCAATGCTAAGACAATAACAAGTTGAGATGTTTATAACTAAGATTAAACTAACATGCAATTAACCAAGAATAAAAGTGATTGAATTAACTATATAAGACAAACATGAGATTCTAACTTCATTAAATACTTCATTCAAAGTCATTGTTCTTAACCTTAGCATGCAATGGTGATGACAACTAATCAGATAACACGGAACTAGTAAACGCCAACTTTCATTGCACGAATACCCTACTACCAGACATCCACAAAAGAGATAGAAGCTGAATAGACACCAATTATGTTGAGACCCTATATGTCTATAGAATTTGACAACATAAAGGTTTAACGAACAAGTTATCTATTGTGATTACATAGGGCAAGTAAGATGGTTAAAATTACCTACGAATCATGCATAACAATTATACAAGAACCTATGCTAGCATGGTAAGTTCTAAATCTCTATATTCACTGTCGCTTCAATAGAGATTAACAAACTATCTTATATGTTCGCGACGCACATAAGACGAATACGCTCAACCAATACTAAAATATCATACAATCACCACACACTTAGGTACAAAACAATTAACTATAGAAATCCATAAGTAAATCCGTTAGAAACCCATGACAACCATTAGTTCATAAGCGAACTCATCATCACCATGGGTTCCAATGAAAGCATGGTAAATAACTAAGATAAACTAGGTCTGAAATAACTGAATAATAATAACAAAGTACGTTAACAATAGTATTAGGTTCAAACAACAAGAAAACAAGCATCCAAGATTACAACTTAAGCAAAGAATCATAAGTAAAAACAAGATCTTCTTCTCCTTTGTTGTATTGTGCTATTAGGTCTTTTTGCTGTTATCCCCTTCCTCTTCTATATGAACAACGTCTTTTAAAAGTCTTTAAATACAAGCCCAACAGATCATGAGTCCAGCAAATGAATCTTATAATAGAATCAGGATTCCTGAAATTCGATATAGCACGGCCGCCCTCAATTCCAGCGCGGCCGTCTCGAGTTTCTGACAAATGGGCGCGTCCGCTCCCAAGACTAGTGCGGCCGCCCTGACCTTCTGGAAAATCTGAATTTTTCTGCTTTCTTGACCTTCTCGTGCTGGTTTCTTGTGCGCAAGCGACCAAGGTTCCATCCTAACACTCTTTTAAGCATAAATCATGCAATATCCATTCCTTCTTTCGAATATGCCCTGAAATGCAAAATACTACGAAAACACATCAAAAACACAAACATCTTGAGTACAAAACACCAATTCGAGCCTTTACGAAGCGTTCTAAGTGGATATAAATGGCACTTAACATAAGGTCTAGTTCACTTTGTCAAAGACATGGATCTTGATACTGTTAAGTTTCTGTGCACTCATACTTCCAACATTTAATCTGTATACTTTTATATTTTTCTCTGATACCACTTATAGGTATGAAGTGCAACATAGGGGGGTGAATGTGTTTTCTTGATATTTGATTAACTGTAATAGGTTTTAGTTTATGAAACAAAACAATTGAATAAATTTGTAGTGATAGGATACTTGATGGAGACAGACAAGAAATTTATCAAAAACTCACTTGATTTATATTAAATCAAATTTATCTTGCTACAAATTCGTTTTCTTGAAAATAAGAACTTAGCTACTTCTCTTGATAGAATTACAAGATTTTTATAGATCTGTTTGTTACTACTAAACAAAGGACCCGTAACATAATTTATAGATCAACATGTACGTTTTACATAACTTGCACTAAAATAGACTAACACATTTTCTAAAGCTCCTTTGTCTAGTTCCATTTCTAGTGTAACATATATGTGCAGAATCTACTAGGTGTGTGACCTTCCTTTGTCTAATTTATCTTGGCCTTTGATCTTGTAATCTTCAAGCTGCATTTGTAGGATTTCCAATTGAATAATATAATTGTTTGTTGACTGATAATCTTGGATCTTCAAATCTTCTATATTCTGAATTTTGAAGTTGTTTCTTGAGATCTCTTTTATTGTGTAGAGATGTCTTATATCGATAAGTAAAATGACTTATTGATATCTCAAGTTCTCTACATAAGATTTTGACTTGTCGAGGTTTCCAGTTCTCTACAAGTAGAATGACTTGTCAATATGAAAGGCATATGTCATAGCCTATTTGTTTATTCGAGGATTTAACTCAACTCAAATAAGGATGTAACTAGTAAATAGTGGTTCTATCGTCATAGAGATCTCTCAAAGTAACATATGTCAAAGGATTAAGCAACATTGTTCTTCTACAGACTTGATGACTTAATTCACTGAAAAAGCTCAAGAAATTGATCAAGCCTCAGTGATATAAATCAAGATTGTGGATTTAATCAAGTGACAGAGATCTCGTCAGGGTATCAATTAATTACAAGGATTTAGTCTGAAGAAAATCAAGAGTATCAAAGTCAAGGCATGAAGAAACGTCACGGAAGTTAGTCACTCATGAACCAGACAGTACATTGAGTGTCAACATTGAAGTGTGGAAGTGATTCATAATTATCAGAAGATTTTCAGAAGAATGGTTGCTGTTCAAGAGTAGTATTAATTCTCTATTAATTGATTAAGTCGTATAATTTAATTAAGAAAATAAATTATATCTGCAAAGATTAATTTATTGATTAATTGAATTAATTGATTAATTAATTCTGAATTAATATTCTGTATTTTCAGAATTGATTTTGAATTAATATTCTATATTAATTCAGCAAGACTATCTTTTGTATTAGCAAGACAATCAATATGACAATCAATAGTCATACCGAAAGTCATGCCAGTTCATTTGATTGTCTTGCCAGTTCAAATGGATTGTCTTGCCGAAAGTCTTTCTAGTTCAAATGAATTGTCTTGCCGAAAGTCTTTCTGGATCAAGTGGATTGTTTTGTTTACTTAACAACAGCAGCTAATTTTTCAACAGAAAGAATTGAATACAGCCAACTACTCAAGAACACAGAAAGAAAAACAGAAAGCAGTGAACTTATTATTCTCAACTGCAATATCTCAGGACATTCATTTCTAGTATTTATAGTTAAATATTAACCACTAGAAATCATTCTCTTGTTCTTCTGTAACTATCTAGCGGATCGAAATCCTTAGAACTTAATCTCAAATCGCTTTTAACATTTGATCATTTTATTGCAAAAATAGAAAAAGTTCATGTCGAATTTATTCTAGATTTGTGATAATTAATTTGAGATTAATCCCTTGTAATAGATACCGTTGTTGTAACACCTTTCAAGTTTAATAATAGTTTTATTTAACTTGAATTCTGTTTCACTTTTTATTCCGCAATAAATTCGATTAAACGGTATAGTTTATATTCAACCCCCCTTCTACAAACATATTGGGACCTAACAATTGATATCAGAGCTTTCTGATTAACGAACAAATCAAGATCCTAGACTTTTGTGATTCTTTCACTCCTTGAATTTTTATTTACTCAAAAATTCATAATGACTACAGAAAAAGTTGGAACCGTTAAAATTCCACTATTCGATAAAGAAAATTATGTTATGTGGAAGAAGAAGATGCTATTTTTTTTACAAGTTGCTAATTCCAAATATCTGGAAGTGTTAAAGAAGGGTCCAAAAATTCCGATGGTTATTGAACTAGAGGTAATAGAAGATGATGTGGTGATTACCAAAGCTAGAACTTATGCAAAGAATCTTGAGGATTTTTCTCCTGCTGAAAAAGAAGAAGCCTCCCTGGATGCTAGCCTTCAATTAATTTTAGTTGATTCCCTTGATCCCTTGATGAATAGACATGTGATGAACTGTAAAGATTCCAAACACATCTGGGAAACTATTGAGGTGATTAATGAAGGCACAGAGGAAGTTAGGGAAAATAAGTTAGAGATCCTAACCTCTGAGTATGAATACTTTAAATCCAGTCCAGGAGAAGGAATCACTGAAGTGTTTGAGAGGTACAATGCATTGATCAACAACCTGAACATAAATGGTAAATACTATTCAATCAGGGAGGTCAACAAAAAGTTCCTTTTAACACTGCCAACTCATCTCGAACATAGAATCACTGCCATAAGAGAAGCAAGAGATCTGAGTGAGATTTCTTTGGAAAGACTCTATGGTGTGTTAAAAACCTATGAGTTGGAGCAGATTCAGCAGAAGGAAGTCTACGGGAAAGGAAGAGTGGTTAGCACGTCTACTGCTTTAGTAGCTGAAGAACAACAACAACAACCACAACAACAACAACAATCTCAACAGTCAGAAAGAATGGTACAGTCTTCCAAGGCTGAAGAAAATGTGATAGTAGCTGAATTTGATCCTCCTACTACAAATTAATCAGGAGATGATTTTTATTCCTTGGAAGAACTGGAGCAATTGGAAGATGAGTCAATGGCCCTGATTGTCAAGAGATTCTCCAATGTCAGATTCAAGTGGAATCCCAAGTTCAAGTACAAGTCCAACTACAATAGATTCCAGAAAGGTGGATCTTCATCCTCTAACACCAGCAGTGGTGGGTACAAAACAGGGATGGTTGATCGAAGCACCATTCGATGCTTCAACTGCAATGAGCTGGGACACTTTGCCACATAATGCAGAAAGCCAAAATAAGTTAGGAAGAACTCTTATGATTCTAATCAAAAGAGTAAATCTGAAAGGGCTTACCTGGCAAAGGGAAGAAGCTGGGATGATACTGACAGTGAAGATGAAGAAGTTGGGAATCTTGCTCTCATGGCTAGCGATGCAAACACCTAATCATCAAGAAAAGAGGTAAAATTTACTGATGCTGAATTAGTTTATCATCTAGGAGGTTCCTTAGATTGTGCTCATCGTGATAATGAAATGTTAAATCAACAAATCAAAGACCTTGAGAAAGAGGTCAATGAATTAAGACTTGTGCACATTAATCAAGATAAATTAAAAGAACAAGTATCTTTTCTAGAGAATAGAGTTGACTGTTATAGACAACTCGAAACTATTCTCAAAGACAAGATCACCGGTCTTGAGGCTAAGGTTAAAGCTTACTTTAATTCTTGTTGGAAGTCCAAAGAGTTTTACAATAAGCAAGCTGTTAATCAAACATCTGGAATAGGTTATGATTACAATGTTGCTATTGGAAAATTAGGCATAAACTCCCCTCCTCATGTCTGTGCTAAAGGTAGGGAAGTACCACATATGCTTAAGGGTGTTGATGAACCCCTCTATAAAGAATCAATTGCTGAACCATTTGATGAGACCTCATTTATTATTCAAGAAGAAATCCGGGCTGAAGATCTTGCTAATGAGAAAACTGTTTCCAAGTCAAGTGTGTCAAAGGTTCCAGTCAAAGTTGTGAAAGCAACTGAGACTAACTCAGACACACATGAGTTGGATAACACAAATGCCATGTCTACCATGCATAAGTTGCCTATTGTTAATCCCTCTCATAAAGCATGTGGTGTTCCTGATTGTATGTCTTGTGCTTTTAATTTGATGTATGCTTATTTTAATGGTAAGCATGTTTCTAGTGATAAGACTACTCCTCGTCAGCATGTGAATAATAGGAAGCATGATAGGTCTAAGACTGCTAGTCCTCCTAAAGCTAGAAAGGAGACATTTATGCCTAAGCCTAAACAGAAATTTGTCAAGGCTGTTCACAAGGTCAAATGTCCAGTCATTGAGAAAGTTGAGAACATTAAAGTTGAGAACAAAGACTTCATGAAAACTCCTTATGAGATTATGAATGAACAGAAATCTTCTATCAAATACTTTCATGTATTTGGTGCCAGATGCTTCGTGCTCAAGGATGGAGATGATCGTCGTGGTAAATTCGAGGCAAAGGCATATGAGGGTATTTTTGTTGGATATGGAAGAAGATCATACAAGGTGTATATCATTGATCAACACAAAGTAACTGAAAGTGTCAATGTTACATTTGATGACACTAAACTCCCTAGTATCCAAACTGAGGATCCTTCTGAGAAACTGAAGTTTGATGATATGTCAGATTCAGAATCAGAACATGATCAAGAACCTGAGGTTGTTGCTGGTGAAGAACCTGTTTATCATGATGATACTCAAGGTAATGGTGATGGAAACTTTGGCAACAATGGAGATACCACTGCTACTGACGGAGAATCTTCAAGTCAACATGGCAACAACTCAGGGGGAGATGCTGAAGGATCAACTAGTAGGACACAACATCCCAATGAATTTTAAGGCGAATCATCAAGATCAAATCTTCCAAGACAGACTGTCTGGAATAAAGCTCATCCTTTTGACTTGATTATTGGTGATCCAGATGTTGGAGTCAGAATTAGACGTGCTACTCAAAATGAGTGTCTGTTCTCAGGATTTCTTTCTGAGATGGAACCTAAGAAGATTGAGGAAGCACTGACTGATCCAGATTGGGTGATTGCTATGCAAGATGAACTCAATCAGTTTGAACATCAACAAGTCTGGAAACTGGTACCTAGACCTACACACAAGAAAGCTGTTGGTACTCGGTGGGTATTCAGGAATAAACTAGATGTAGATGGTGTGGTTACAAGAAACAAAGCAAGACTGGTAGCTAAAGGGTATTCTCAAGCTAAAGGCATTGATTATGATGAAACCTATGCTCCAGTGGCTAGACTAGAGGCCATCAGGATATTTCTGGCATTTGCAGCATTCTCTTACTTTAAAGTTTATCAAATGGATGTCAAGAGTGCCTTTCTGAATGGAAAGCTGGATGAAGAGGTATATGTAGAGCAACCTCCTGGTTTTGAAGATCCAGATCATTTGGATTTTGTCTACTTTCTTTTCAAGGCTATATATGGACTCAAACAGTCTCCGAGAAAATGGTATGACACTCTCTCTGAATTTCTTATTGAAAATAGCTTTATTAGAGGTGTCATAGATAAAACTCTCTTTTCTAAAAAATATAAGAATGATACTATATTAGTCCAAGTCTATGTAGATGATATAATATTTGGGTCTACTAATGATAATCTTTGTAAGAGATTTGCTAAGTTAATGCACAGCAAATTTGAAATGAGCATGATGGGAGAGCTGAAGTTCTTTCTTGGATTACAAGTAAATAAAAGGTTAGATGGAACTTTTATTTGTCAATCCAAATATCTCAAGGAACTCCTCAAAAAGTACAATCTAGAGGATTCTGCATCAGCAAGGACTCCGTCAACTACAGCTGTCAAGCTTGGACCATGTGAAAACTCCATTAAGGTAGATGTCACAAGCTACAGAGGTATGATTGGCTCGTTACTCTATCTTACTGCAAGTAGACCATATATTATGTATGCTACATGCTTATGTGCAAGGTTCCAAGAGGATCCTAGAGATATTCATCTCGTTGCTGTTAAACGAATCTTGAGATATCTTAAGGGAACACCAAATCTAGGTATTTGGTACCCTAAAGAATCTAGTTTTAACCTTGTTGGATATACAGATTCAGATTACGCAGGAAGTGTTGTTGATAGAAAAAGCACCTCGGGGAGTTGTCAATTCCTAGGTAGCAGACTAGTCTCATGGTACAGCAAGAAACAGCAAACAGTTTCAAATTCAACGGTCGAGGCTGAATATATTGCTGCTGGAAGCTGCTGTGCTCAGATCTTGTGGATTAGGAATCAGCTACGGGACTATGGCTCTGTATTGAACAAAATAACTATTCTATGTGACAATACAAGTGCAATAGCCATCACCAACAACCCTGTGCAACATACAAGGACCAAGCACATTGACATCATGTATCATTTTATTAGAGAGCACGTCATGAATGGTACTGTTGAACTATTTTTTGTTCCAACAGAAGAACAAATAGCAGATATTTTCACTAAACCTCTTGATGAATCCATATTTACCAAATTAGTTGGTAAATTGGGTATGTTGAATAGCTTTAGTGATTAAACTTGTGAATATCTGAAATATGTTCTTGAGTGAATTTACAAATGAATTTTTCATAAATGAAAAATTCATTTGCAAATTTATTTTATCATATTTTCCATAATTTCTTGCTTATTTCTATGTAATTTTTATTATCTTATCTTATTTATTTATTCAACTTGTTAATTTTAATGTCTCAGAATATCTTATTTTCTCTAAAAATATTATTCTATGAATTTTATTTGCTAAAATTCAAAAGAAATCTATTTTTGGACTGAAAATATAATTATCTCTGAAATATTTAATTTTGTAAATATTCTCTGCAATTTTATTTTTATTATTTTATATCAGTCTTTATTTCAGTTTTCTATAACTGGTTATTATATATCTCTGTGTTTGAATGTCTTTATATCTGCAATGATAATCGGCAAGACAATCAATTGTCTTGATGAAAGTCATTCCAGTATTATGTCTGTGCATAAGTTTAATTTATACTAGAATGACAATCGGCAAGACAATTAAAATTGTCTTGCTGAAAGTCATTCTGGTACATATATGTGTTTAATTTTAATTCAGTTTAATTTTATAACTGGCAAGACAATCGGTATGACTATTGATTGTCATGCCAGTAATAAAATTTATATTTGTTTTTATTTTATACTGGTATGACAATCGGTATGACTATCAGATTGTCATACCAGTTATATTATTACTATTTTTTATTTTCTCAAATTGCCTGGTATGACAATCGGGAAGACAATCGGTATGACTTTCCTCAATTGTCATACCAGTTGTCTACTTAACGTTTTTTTGTTTTGTAAATCATTCAGTTCTCTTGTTTTTTCAAATTCCAACAGTTTTTTTTTTCTCTCTCTCTCTCTCTTATTTCACTCTCTCTCTCTCTCTCATTTCGAACAGATCAAAACCGCCTCCATTGATACTTCTTGCTCGAGTTTTTACTCAGCAAACAAACTTCACTCCTGTTATATATACATACACGTATATACATACAGAAGTGCTGCCCATTTTTTTGTTTTTATACTTCAATTCAATTTTTCCCCAAAATCAGTTTTTTGTGTATTTCAATTTGGTTTTGTGTCTTGTGATTTTGCATATCTGCTTTTATGAGTTAAGAACATTAACGAGATACATTACTTTCTAAATTTTTCGGATATAATTGATTTAATTCGAATTATTAAATTAATTTAATTAATTCGAATTTTTTTAATATTACTCTTAAAATTCTGAAAGTGTGTGTCTTATTATAATTTTTAAATGGCTCTCAATTTCCAAATTGTTTCGCATAATCTTGTTGGTTATTTTAATCCAGATAAATGTGATGTGGAAAAATTTAAGCCGTGGATTAGATTTTTAAATGACCATTCGATTGTTAGCTCTGCTATTAAATCAAATGTGATTTTAAATGTTGATCTACTCAGACTGATTTGCACAACCTCTACTGTGGCCGATGATTTTAAATCTTTTTCATTCACCGTGGCAAACACACAGTATGTAGTTGATGAACCAGTCGTCAATCGAGCGTTAAATTTTCCTATGGACAATTTCTGTAATTTGCCCTCTGAAAATGATATTTCAAACTTTTTTCCATACTATTCACTATCAGGGGGTGATTAATTTAACTAAATTGTCTAAATCCAATTTGGTTTCTGAATGAGACATTTTCTTCGATACACTTTCTAAAGTGTTTGCCAACTGCACTAAATCCAACTTTCACAACATCACTTCCACTCTGCAGTATATTGGTCTTGCGGTTGTTTTCAATCAAAGGATCAATTTTGGCAAACTACTTTTACCCATTCTTCTGAGACGTCTCACTACTGCTTTACGTGATCATTCTACAAATCGTAGGGTTTCATGCTACTACGCTCGTTTTCTCATGCTCATAGCAGAACATCTTCTCTCACCTGAGCATAAAGCTCTTTTTGCTAACTCTTCAGTAACTAAACCCCCTCCAGTAAGCAAAAAGATTTACACTCTCCAAGACACAACCTTCAAATTCATGCAAGTTCCAGTACTTGTATATGCTTTTCATGGCCACTTACATTCCTTTACCTATCTTCAATCTTCCCGGTCATGAACAGCAAGCTCAACCTCCAGTGGTTCAAACCACCCAGGCTCAAACATCAGATGCTCTTCCTCTGTAGGTAATAATTCCTCAACTCAAACTATTCCTACTTCAGTTGAAAGACCCCCAGTGGTTGATAGGACTGACCATGAAGTTGTAGAACTACAGCTTCAATCCCAGGTCATAGAGCCAAACACAGAGTCACAACCTATCTCAACCCTCTCCCCCACTGTCTAAAATGTTGCCTAGAAGGTTAGTAAGAAGTAGTATGTTGGTGGATGTGAATGAACCCTCAGCTCTGCCTCCTCCGAAGAAAAGAAGAACATTTACTGAGGCATCTGAAAAGCCCATCCTGTCCTCCCAACAGGACATGGACTTTGATATGGCCAGTGAACAGTTACTAGAGACATTCTATCAACAGGATGAATCTATTGAAATTCGCCATAGAGCCATGGCATCCTGTACTGAGTCAAGCATACTTCCATTACTCACAATGGAAGCATACAGACCAATAGATGATACTCAGGACATGGAGCGAGGAGTGCACATTAAGTCGGTTACAGTGCCTGCCATAGTTATGGCAGAAGAGCAGTCACATGCTTCTGAGGGAAAATCTGACTCTCAGCCACCTTTAATAGAGTCATTTTCTCCCCTCCCAGATCCAACACCTCTGGCTCCCTCACGGGATTCTCCACTTGCAGATTTATCTGGAGAAAGTGGAGGGCAACTCGGTCAATCTATCCCTGAAGCAATTCAGACATCTATTTCACATGAAAAGATAGGTTTTACTGAGGATCGTGGACTCGCGAATTCCCATTGCACCATCACTGACCTCTCTTGAAGAGGCTAGGGTGATTTTAAATGCAGGTACAGAAGATCAGCATCAGGAAGGACTCCTCACGAGCAATTATATGAGAGATACACAAGCACGTGAGTGAGTGAATCAAACAGGAGAGATATTCAGGTGAGCGCACACACAGACACAAACACTGAAATCGTTAGCTCAAATTGCTGATCTCAAGGAACACTTGCAAAAAGTCAGATGAAGCTAAATCATTCAAAGCACACGTGGTTAAACGGTCTTCTTCCAATCTACCTCTGTCAATAATCAGCTGGGCCTCATCAGGACTGAAATATTAGATTTGAAAACAATCTGTTGTACCAAAGCTTAACTCAATCCAGGCATCTCCAACGTTATCAGCTGAAGACATTTCAACTTCTACTCTCTCCATACAAGAATGACTTCTCTTGAAGACTTGGTTGAAATGAATCATTCACTAGATTCTTCCAGATTTCTGAAGATAGAGACGGGCATGGAACATCTCAATGAAGGGATGAAGCACTTGTACTTCATGATCAAAAATTCTCACTGCCCTAATGAAGAACAAAGGACTTTCTTTGAAGGGCC